>NC_056577.1:4814665-4939665 GCF_018340385.1 Cyprinus carpio
GCCCACAGCAATCTTCAGCGGCCCGCTTTTCAAAGTTATTCCGCGCGTTAAAGTTTCTTCACTGTAGGAGACGAGGAAAGACAAACCTCAGTTCTGAGAGGAACGACTTTGCAAAGGTAGAAAAGAAAACTTCACGTAGGTACAGACGTCCCTGTGGCCGCTCTGACTTTAATAAATCGATAGGCGCCCTGAGCTGGTAAGTACGGCTTTGTTCAACAGAGAGAGAAGCGGCTTTGCAGGGGCTCTTCCTCCGAACGTTTGAGGAACAAGAGAGCATGAATTTCTAGACATCTGCACACACAGGCGGTCTGAACACATCACAAACATACAACCACCACTCTTACAGATAGAAACACAGACCTAAATAACAATGATAATCAATTAAACATGAATAAGGTTATTTTATCGAATGCAACAGTGCAGTATCGCTATTACTAATGCTCTTATAATTATATTGTTATTATGAGGGAAAGGTGATGTCCAAACACTTTTTGCCATCAATATCAAGATTTTAGGTAAAAAAATCTACAGCAACACTGCATTTTAATGTGTCCTTGCTGCATGTTACATGTATTTACTATAGTAAAAACCCTATATTAAGTTCACTACTTCTGCTCAGTGCTTCTTTGTGTAATTGCACTGCAACAAAGGACAAATTTAAATAAAGTGTGAGCAAATTTACATATTTGCATATGGGAACATATATATTTTATATTTCCTGTAGCTATTTGCCATTGTTTTCATTGTATAATTCTTGTAGTTTAATTGAATAATTATTGTGTACTGAAATTCTTTTAGTGTAGTGAAGTGCAGTTTTTGTAATTGTAGTACACTGTAGTTTATGTAATCCTTGTAGTGTAATTGTAGTATAATTCTTGTAATTATGCTACAATTAAAATTGTAAAAACAATTCTGTAGTGTCGTGTAGTATAATTCTTTAAGTGTAATTGTAGATAATGTACGTCTTGTTGTATCATTCTTGTAGTGTAATTTTTGTAGTGTATTATAATTCTTGTGGTATAATTGTAGTGTAATTATTGTAGTATAACTATGATATAAATCATGTAGTTTAATTGTAGTATAGTTTAGTTATTGTTGCATAATTATTGTAGTGTAATTCTTGTAGTATAATTGTACCATAATTTTTGTAATTATAATACAATTACAATTGTAAAATTCCTGTAGTGTAGTGTAGTATAATACTTTAAATGTAATTGTAGATAATGCACTTCTTGTAGTATAATTCTAATAGTGTAGTTCTTGTAGTATAATTATTGTAGTGTAATTCATATATTGTATTATATTTTTTGTGGTATAATTGTAGTGTAATTATTGTAGTATAACTATAGTATAAATCATGTAGTTTAATTGTAGTATAGTGTAGTTATTGTTGCATAATTGTAGTATAATTGTACAATAATTCTTGTAATTACAATACAATTACAATTGTAAAATTACTGTAGTGTAGTGTAGTATAATTATTCAAGTGTAATTGTAGATAATGTACTTCTTGTAGTATAATTCTTATAGTGTAGCTCTTGTAGTATAAATCTTATAGTGTAGTTCTTGTAGTATAATTCTTATAGTGTAGTTCTTGTAGTATAATTCTTATAGTGTAGCTCTTGTAGTATAATTCTTATAGTGTAGTTCTTGTAGTATAATTCTTTCAGTGCAGTATAATTCTTGTAGTATAATTATAGTGTAATTCTTGCAGTATAACTATAGTATAATTCATGTAGTGTAATTGTAGTATAGTGTAGTTCTTGTTGCATAATTCTTGTAGGGTAGTGTAATTATTGTAGTTTAATTGTAATATAATTCTTGTAATGTAACTCTTGTAGTGTAATTATTGTAGTGTAATTGTAGTATAGTCCAGTTTCTGTAGTTTAAACCTTTAGTGTAATTGTAGTATAGTGTTGTTCTTGTATAATTTTTATTATGTAACTGTGGTATAGTGCATTTCTTGTAGTATAATTCTTGTAGTGTAATTCATATAGTGTAAATCTTGTAGCGTATTCGTATTATATTTCTTGTAGTGTAATTCTTGCTGTGTATCTCTTTTATTCTGATTCAACAATAAGAATTAGATAAATACTATTTAAAACAATTAAAATTAGACTTCTCAAAAGTATCTCTGAAATTTCTGAAAGTCAATTCAACATTATGGAACAATACTTCACACACACACACACACACACACACACACACACACACACACACACACACACACACTATTCAAATGATCACAAGAGGTCTCTGAATAACACTCTATCAGCTCACGTCTGTTACTGCAAAAGCACCTGTCTGCCCTCGACACGCAGACGTGTGTTAAATACACTCATGCGCCGTTATATTTAGCATCTCCTGCGTCCTCCCAGTTCAATTATGACTTTATCTCTTCCTTTCCACACTTGTGCTCTCCTCGTCTCTTCCCCTGGTGTGTGAGGGTGTGAAGAGTGTGAGAAGAGACGAGCGCTTCGGCAGGTCGACTCCCGTACAATGACTGGAGTCTTTTCACACCTGCTCTTCATTCTCTCCGTGTGCGAGTTTACAACACACACACATACACACAATCACGTGTGCTCTGAGGTAGTCCTGTTCACCACACATCTAAGAGTCCAAGTGACCATTAGACAGAGAAAAGTTCAGGAATTGGAGAGGACAACTATACGACTGAGTCATGCGTTATGAAACAAATGACAACTTATTAAATCACTGAAAACTGCACACTATTTAGTATAATATCTGAGCTATCCGTTAGTATTTCCATTCATCGTTTTTATTTTTTGGAACCAAAAACTACAGCAATATCTTGAAAAATAAGAGCAAACACACTGGGCAATAATAAAACGTCTACTATTGGAGAAACTTGCCCACATACTAATTGCTGAAGATAATCAGCCAAACCCAACCCTCTGGACTGCAACCCAATTCACATACTAGCCTAAAAGTATATCAGATCAAGTTTAGTGCATCCATTTAAAAGGTTGGGTTTGGTAAGATTTTTATAATGACTTTTCTGCTCACCAAAAATATATATGTGGTTAAAATAAATGCAGTGAAAATATACTGAAGCATGCATTGGCAGTCATGTGTTAGACAGGATATAGCATTGGAGGGAACAACTATATGATTGATGAGCACGTTCTGTTTGTGTGTTGAGACAGTAGAGACCCGTATGCTAATATCTGACCCCCCGTCACACACCGTACATCAGTCTGCTGTGCTGTAAGTGCTCTGACCTCGTGTGCTGCATTGCGGGTCATCCTGGAGAACGATCTCCTGCTGCGTGCCAATGTATACATCTGACCTGCTGAACATCTGAGCTACACGTCAGGAGATCTCTGAATAAGTGCTCTCTTTATGAAAACAAATGACTTAATCTTTCTGGAAGAGCTCACAGTTCAACATAACATGCTGAAGATGTAGATTTTTGTAATGAGCTGAAGTCAATCATCACTACTAGAGCTCCTCGGTGAAGTGATGATAAAAAAAAACAAAAAAAAACACACTTGCTTTGAAGGACAAACCTGACAGAATATCACACAAGACAGGAAAAAAATAAATAAAAAATTCACCTAACAACCACCAAAACATCATAGCAACCGCATAGTGAAGTCCTAACGACACTCAGAAAACTCTGAAGTACAACAACTAACTGATAGGTTATCTTTACCTCATTACAAATCTGTAAATTATTTACTAAAAGATAAAAAAAAAAAGAATCTTCAAAAGGGAAATGTTACATTCAGAGTCATTTCACTTTATACGGCAGTTTAAAATGTAACATTTCGCACAGAATATTGAGCTAATGCTTCAGTATCAGAGCTCGTGAATAAAGATGCCGTATTGGTCCAGAATCACTTTCCGTTTTTTGTTTTCTGTGATGCATTCTAAATTGTAATTGCAAATTTGGTTGATTTTTCGCCAACATAAAGCTAACTAGCTGGCTAGCAACAATCAGAAATGCATATTGCATATTACATACTCTGTGCATATTTTTAATAAAAAGAAAAAAAAAATGGAAGTGATTTTTTTATTATTATTAAATTTAAAATGTAAAAGTATTACATTTAAATAATTATTTAAATATAAAATTGAATAAAAATTTATGTTTGTATTAAAACATTTTATTTACATTACTAGCAAATATAAAAATGCATTTTTAGGTAAAAAATAATTAATAAAAAAAAAATGCAGGGCATGTGGAAATAACAACGACTAGCCTGCAGAAAAAAAACAAAAAAAACAAAACGAATTCCTTATGGTTGAGTCCTGGTTTACAAACGATTGTCATCAGAACTGTGGTGCAGTGAAGGAGCTGTTGGCTCACGGACACTCAGCTTCAAGCCTGAATCACATTCTGCTACCTACTTGACTTTCATGTGTCTCTTCATTGTCCTCTAAATAAAAGCTAAAGTGTCCAGATAAAACACACATCTATACAAACAGCAGCGGTGAGCGGCAGCCCACCAACATACTCACCGCACCGGAGAGAGAGAAAGAGAGAGAGAAAGAGAGAGAGATGGATGCTTGTCTCTCTCTGACCTGCTGAATAATATATGTTGTTCAGTACCTGTATGAGAGCCTGTGTGTGTGAGTGTGTGTGTGTGTGAGTCCAGTGGGACCCTGCAGACGGTCCGGGGCAGAGGGGGGCCACAGGGTGCCCGGGGTATACTGCCGGCTATAAGGTGAGCAGCTGTGCACATGAAAGCTGGACTGAGAACCCTGGAGAGAGAGAGAGAGAGAGAGAGAGAGAGAGAGAGAGAGAGAAGGTAAGCATTTCACATGCACACTATACTGTTTCTTTGTGTGTGTGTGTGTGTGTGTGTGTGTGTGTGTGTGTGTGTGTGTGTGTGTATACTCATGTGAGATATTTGAACCTAAAGCGTTTTTCTCCCTCATCTACCTGCATCCCTTAAACACAAACACACTCAAAAAACTCTGCGGTCCTGTTCCAAAAACTACTGATCGGCCTACCTAGACAGCATTGTAGGCATTATGGGTGTGCTCTGATCACGAAGGCCTTCTAAGATATTCATTCCTTTGGCATGCATTCTTTAGAGAAAAGACAATCCCACAATGCAATGCAGCTACCTCCAAGATGGTAGATTAGTCGGGAGACTTCAATATGATTAAAAACAGACCATTAAACCCAGTATTTGTGTGAATTAGGTATCTTACATTTTTATTAGAGTATTGTTAGTTTAATAGCATGCTTAAGGAAGCCCAAACCTACATGCATAAATACATAAATAACAATAGGAAAATAAATAAGGAATAAATTACTTGATAAAACAAACACAATTAAATTGATCCATTTATTTTGTTTTATTTCTTTTCCCTTTATTATTTCCTGTTAATTATGTACTTTTAACTTTATTTTTACTATTTATTTATTTATCTATGTGTGCATTAAAATGTTTTTATATTTATTTATACTGGGAATGATGGGAAATGTAGTTATTTTGCACAACATCAGTCGCTGCATTATAATATTATTCTATTATGAAATATTATTGCAATTTAAAACAACTGTTTTCTGTGTGAATCTCTGTTAAACTGTAATTTATTTCTGTGACGCGCAGCTGTATTTTCAGCATCATTACTCCAGTCTTCAGTGTCACATGATCTTCAGAAATCATTCTAATATGATGATTTACTGCTCAAGAAACATTTCTGATTATTATCAATGTTGAAAACAAACATAACGCACAATATTTTTGTGGAAACTGTGATACATTTTATTTTTCAGGTTTCACAGATGAACAGAAAGTTCAAAAGAACAGCATTTATTTGAAACAGAAATCTCTTGTATCATTATAAATGTCTTTACTGGCACTTTTCATCAGTATAATGTGTCCCTGCTGAAGTATTTCTTTATGGGAGTTGTCGCTATGTGTTTGACTAATTACTCATGTCGTGTGTGTCAGTCCTTGGTTTCTTTATCACACCCTTCAGAATAAGAAACAGCATGTAAACATCCTCTCTCTCTCTCTCTCTCTCTCTGTCGGGACGGGCGGAGCGAGTGACCTGTGTAACACCTTGTCCAGGACAGATGGCAGAGCGAGTGCGCGCGGATCTGCCAGAACAATCTGCTGAGAGCAGGTGTGAGCTAATTGTGTCCTGCACAGGCAGAAACCAGCTCGTGCCAACATTACCTGGGTGGAAACAAATATCTTCATTTAGTCCTGACACACACACACACACACACACACACACACACACACACAGCCAGCGCAGTGAAGAGCGGAGATACAGCAGACCCTTTCCATCCCTCTGAGCTCAGATCCAAAACCCAGTGAGGTGTCATGCTGTCTACTGTCTACATAGACAGCTGCCTTCTGAGGGCGCAGGCTAACTGGAATCAAAGCTGGTAAGCAGCAGCAGCAACAACCGACTCAAATAGAGTTTGCCATCAGCATGCTGCCAAGCTATCAACACAGTATGCTAATTTAGCTTGAAAATCACACCAACACTGGATAAAAGTGAACTTCTAAATAGATTAAACATTTATAGTATTGGAATAAGTATATTTATAATTCTAATATCTCACACTTTGTGTTATTTTGGATGATTTTTATATAATTTTTTTTCTATTTAACATTCTGAGTTTTAGTATTATTGTTGTTGTTGTAAAGGACATTTACAATGTTTTCTTTGAATTTAGATATACTTTTCAGGTGGAGGTTTAGGGGAAAATATAGTATATTGTATTGACAATATATATATTTTATTAATTTAAGCAGTTTTTCTTGTTAAAAATCAAAATCAGAATCAAAATTGAAATTAGAATAAAAATAAGAATAGAAAAACTGAAAAAGTGGAAACAATATAAAATTCAGATACTTGATTCCAAAATGCAAACAAAATAAAAATAAAAAATGAAAATGAAAATGAGAAGTTAAAGTTGTAGTATTATTTTTAACTAAACCTGACCAAATTTTAATATTTTAATATTTTAAAATAAAACTAAATTAAAGTTAAAAAGAAATATAAAATGTAATAAATAAATGAATTAATGAATAAATAAATAAATAAAAATAAATAAATAAATCACATAAAATAGGGAAGCAAAAGAAATGAAAATAAATCCAAATCATCATATTAATAAATCTGTAACAGTCTATGAAAATACTACTATAACACTAATGGAATCCACAATGATTTAATGTTTAAACTGGTTAAATATTAAATAGGGATACTCTGAAATGATCAGCGAGTCACGTCACACGTAACTGAAAGGCGGGACTTTCTGTTTTTGAGTTTCCTCTCGATCGTTGGCTGTGATCTGTGTTTTCTACAGCGTAACACAATCACTCCAGTCCTCCGTTATGATCTGAGACTCACACACACACAGCAGGAGCCACTCTCACAGACACACACAAACACACACACACACACACACACACACACACACACACAGTCACACACACACACATTCTCTCTCTCACACACACACACACAGACACACACACGGACACACCCAAGGACACACACACACGCGCATTTCAGTTTCCAGAGAGATTCTATTATCTGATTAATCTTTATTATTTAGTTCTATTATCTATCAGTTGTTAGATATCTGACATTTAATCCGATTTTTTTTTTTAAATATTTAATTTTATATTAATGCTTTTTTTTTATCTCAGTCAAATGTATTTTGGAAAAAAATAAAATAAATAAAAATCACATGTCATCAAATGTCAAACGAGTTCAACAAATCAGGTGCATAATAATAAAGACTAATCAGATGAGAAAATCTGTCTGGAAACTGCAATACCAAATATTCAAAATATTCATACATATATTAAATAAATATTCAAATCATCTAAATGATCATGCCAAGATGACTGGCCTGTCATTTTTAATTATTCAACATAATTCACATGGGGTTATTATTTGAGTTTTATCAACAACAGTTGATTGCACATGACAAGAAAGTCACAACTGCATACAGTGTTTTCGCTGCTCTGATCTGCCAAACACACACAAATACACATCACACACATCATTCACCATAATTCATAAACACATCATTCAGCAGCACAGGCTCAAAGCAGCGCCTCAGCCGAAGGAAAGTCCTGTTAAAACAGAGCATGAGACGCGGCTCGTTCTGTGCTGTGTGTGATTGTGATAAATCAGGTTCAGGAAGTTTTTCTAGACCGGCTCCACGTGGTCTGCCGCTGTGTGGTGGTTTGAAAAATCTCAATGTATAAATGTTTTGCCGTACTCAGAGTTATTAAGCCATGAATCAGAGTTGTATTTTACAAGCCTGAGCCCTCGGTTTCCTGCTGTAACACACAGCAGATGTTACGCACATCAGTCTGATATCTGATCAGATTAAACTCATCTGCTGGATTACTGAGACACACACCTCTGATACGTGTGTGTGTGTGTGTGTGTGTGTGTGTGTGTGTGTGTGTGTGTGTGTGTGTGTGTGAAGCACTCGTCACGGATGTTTGCTTTGTCTCTTTAATAACTCAATCATTTCTCCTGGACAGCAGTGAGACACAAATGAAGAACTACTGAAGTTTCTCAGATGTTTCTTCTAAGAAAAAGAGTCCAGAAATCTCACGTATCTACTCTAGGATTTCAGAAAAGATAAAAAAAAAAATTAAAAAAAATAGCCCAAACTGGGATTAGATTTGACAAAGTATGTGCAATCCAAACTCTGAAATATAAATAAAAAAAAAAAAAGAACAAAAAAAAAAATAAAATAATAATGTGTTTTTTAAAAAAAAAAGAAAATACATTAAAAAAACTTTTCTAAAATAAAAAAATGCAATAAAATAAAATAAAAGCAAACCGCGCAAATAAATAAAATAATAATGTGTTTATCTTAACTTAAATTTAAATGAAATTTTAAAATCTTGGCAACTAAAAAAAAGTACTAAAATTGCTTATATTAAAATCTGAAAAAAAAAGAAATAAAATAAGATTGAAACGGAAATAAATAAATAAAAAACACAGAAGCACATAACAAAATTACAAAACACACACACACACACACACACACACACACACACACACACACACACACACACACACACACACACTTTTTATAAATATAAAGTAATTCTACATTCTAAAATATATTCATTTATAGAAATAATACTAATAAAATGTATTTAAAAATTCAGAGATCTCAATATGGACATTTCTCATCAACTGATTTGACTTTACTTTACAGTTCTCCACATGCATGACAACTGTGGACTTAAACATCTGACATAAAACACACCTGAGAAGCGAATGAAGTCTCAGAGTTACACAAGGCTTTATAGGAAGAGCAGTGTGTTTGAGAGCGACGGATCTCATCTCTCCGCAGTGTGTAAAATATTCATGTGGTGCTATAATGTCACGACATCCTGCGCTCGGATGAAACAGGAACATCATGCCGTTCTTCCCGTCAGAGACACACCACAGTCCTTATATCTAAAAGATGAAAGAAATTCATTAATAGTTTTTTTTTTCATCTTATACATTTCAATTTCTATAGGAAAATAAGTCATGAGATATTTGCCTGCTTACGTCTAAAGCACACTTGAGTTTTTCATTAGAGATCAGCAGCGTTATTACAGTTAACTAAAACGAAAACCACAATAGAGTTGTGTTACTTGAATTAAAACAAACTTGAACTGAAATAAAATAAAATAAAATTATATGTATTTTTCATATGTAATAATATAAAAATATATATTATATTTATTTATTTATTTTTTAATATTTATTTTGCCAAGGCAGCAATTGTCATTTTCATTTAGTTTAACTTGATGTATTAAAATAAAATACAATGTCTTTTTATCAGATCAAATGTCAGATGATTCTAACAACTCAACTGCAAGACAAGTTTAACTGAAATAATGCTGAAACTTAAATAATAATAATAATAATAATAATAATAATAATATATTAATTAAGTTTTAAATTCAAACAGAATATAAAAAATATTTAAAATATTAATCAAATCTATAGTTATCTCATTACTGATAAAATAAAACTGGAGATCATCAGACATGATGTTATAATGTTGTTATAAAAAGTTGTTATGATTTGTTCACACTGCTCTTTATTAACACAATGAAAGTGAATAATGACCATGTGACTAATATTAGAGGACCACACCCCCCCCCCCCCAAAAAAAAAAACTAATTATACATTAATGACTCATGATCATAGTCCTGTAATGGTTTGTGTCACAAACAAATAGTTATATATATATATATATATATATATATATATATATATATATATTATATATATATATATATATATATATATGCTTTTATTTTACAGAACTTTTATATCTGAATGAACTTTAAACAAAAACTGTAAATACTTCAATCACCTTAACCACAAAAAAAAAAAAAAAAAAAAAAAAACACTGTACCTGACCTGAAAATTTAGCTGGTTTTTACTGAAGAGGACTGTTTGTACGCAGTATTAATGAGAGCAGGGATTTCCAGAGATGTCAGACACATCGGTCGAGCTCTCATTACTGCAGTAGCCATATAGGGCCGAAAAACAACTTAACACACACTAATAATGCTCACATCTGTGTGGACAAATTGTCTGTTCGAGCCTGTACACACCCTCTCTCTCTCTCTCTCACACACACACACACACACACACTTAATCTAGGCCCAGACATGGCCAGCTAATCAGCTCATGCACTATTTATGATCCTAAACAAGAAGGGCGATGGAGAGAGATGCAGAGAATAAAACAACACGTCAATCACAGATCTGCTCATACAGTGGGCCGCGTTTCTGTTTGCTCACCATGTACAAAGAAAAACACATCACATGCACACTCACACACGCAAGGCAACTCGGAGTCTTCAGCTGCTTCTTTTCGGGGTTAAAACAAAAAAAAAAGAAAATCACAGATTCACAAAAAAAGAGTAATAATAGCACATATAGAAAAAAAAAAACACCCACACAGCGAGTTTAATCCACATGTGTGTGTGTGTTTAACAGAGAAACTTAAAGCACAGGTGGTGCAAAATAGCAGAAGGTAAAAGCGAGCCGACGTTGGTTTCTTTTGAAAGTTCACACGGTGTAAGTGCAGGATTCCCTCAGCCTGCCAGAGTCTTTCATTACAAGAGTTTATTCTGCTTAATTACCCTGATTATTGCACAACAACAACATCCTCATAAAACACCACTAAAAAACATAAAACAATAATCACCTCGTTAGCAAGAACATGTGAAAGTCCATATGTCTTATGACACATTTAGTTGGAGATCAGCAGGTAGAAGAAACGCAGCTGAATTTTTCAGCAGTCTCGCAGGAAAACATTCAAAGTCGAGGACGGAAGTTCAGAAAACGCCAGTCTGAGTGCCGTGACACACTGATTAGTTTCTGTGGGCCCTGAAAACAAACCCTAACCATCTATATGATATCAGACCGAGAGGAGAGGAGAGTGGAGGAGGAGAGGAGAGAGGAGGAGGAGGAGGAGAAGGAGGAGGAGTAGGAGGGTAGGAGGAGATGGAGAAAGAGAAGGAAGAGGGAGTGGAGGAAAGTAGGAGAGAGGAGGGGGGGGATGGAAGAGAGAAGGGGAGGAGATGAGAGGAAGGGAGAGGGAAAGGAGAGAAGAGGAGCAGAGATGAGAAGGAAGAGAGGGAGGAGAGGAGAAGGAAGGAGGAGGAGAAGGAGAGGAGGGGAATAGAGGAAAGAAGGAGGAGAAGAAGAGGAGAAGGAGAGGAGGAGAGAGAGGAGAGAGAGAGGGGAGGAGAGAGAGAGGAGGAGAAAGGGAGGAGGAGGAGGAGGGGAGTGGAGTGGAGGGGTGGGAAAGGAGGAGGGGGGGGGAGGGAGAAGAAGGGGGGGACGGAGGGAGAGTAGAGGAGAGGGAGGCTGCAAAGGAGAGAGGAGAGGAGGAGAGGCGAGGAGGGAGAGGAGGGGAGGAGAAGGAGAGGAAGGAGAGAGAAGGAGAAAGAGAGAGAGAGAGATGGAGGAGGAGAGGAGGGGAAGAGGAGGAGAGGCGAAGAGGAGGAGAAGGAGATGAGGAAAGAGATAGGAGAGGGAGAAAAGGGAGGGGGGAAAGTAGAAAGGATTAGGGGAAGATAGTGAGGAGGGAGGAGGAAGAGAGGAGGGGAGGAGCAGAGAATAAGGGGAGGAAGAAGAGGAGAGGATGGAGAGGGAAGTAGGAGGAGAGGAGAATAAGGAAAGGTAAGGGGGAGAGGGAGGAGGAAAGAGAGGAGGAAGGAGAGAGAAAAAGAGAAGGAAAGGGGAAGTGGAGGAAAAAGGGAGGAGAAGAGGGCGAGAGAAGCGGGAGGAGGGGAGGGGGAGAGAGGAAAGGAAGGGGAAGTAAAGGAGAGAAAAGGAAGGAGAGGAAGAAGAGAGGGGGAAGGAGAGGAAGGAGGGGGAGGCAAGAGGGAGTAGAGAGGAGGGGGGAAGAGAAGAGGGAGGGGAAGAGAGAAGGAGGAGGGAGGGAGAGGAGGGAGAAGAAAAAGAGAGGAGAATAGAAGGTGAGGAGAGGGAGGAGGGGAGGCGGAGGGTGGGGGCTCCGAGAAGAGGAGGGGGGAGGGGGAGAGGGGGGGGAAGGGGTAGGAGGGGGAGGGGGGGGAGGCAGGGGGGGGAGGAGGGGGAGGGTAGGATGAGAGGAGACGAAGAGAAGGGGGAGGAGAAGAGGTTGAGGGTCCCCAAGGTGAGAGGGGGGAAGAGGAGGGGAGAGGAGAGAGGGAGGGATGGGGAGAGGGGGAAATTCCCAAGGAAAAGGGAGAAGAGAGAGAAAGGAGAGGGAGGGAAGAAAGAGGGAAGAGAAGACAGGTGGAAAGAGAAGGAGGGAAAAAGGGAGAAGGAAAAGAGGGAAAGAGGAGGAAAAAGGAGGAGATCTCGAGAGAGAAGGAAAGAGAAGGAGGGAGAAGAGGGAGAAGAGGAGGGGGGGGAAAGGAGGGGAGGAGGGAGGAGGGAAGGGAGGAGGGAGGAGGGAGGAGAAAAAGGGTGGAAGAAGGGAAAGGAGGGAAGGGAGAGGAGAGAGGGCGAAAAAGATAGAGGAAAGAAAGAGAGAGGAGAGAGGAGAAGGGAAGGGGAGAGGAGGAGAAGGGAAGGAGAGAAAGGGGAAAGGAGTGGGGGGGAGTAAGAGGAGAGAAGTGGAGAGAGGAAGAGGAGAAAGAAGGAGAGAAGAAGGGAGGGGGAGGAAAGAGGAGGAGGGAGGAGAGGAAGAGGGGGGGGAAGGGAAGAGGGGTGAATGGAAGGGAGAGGGGAGAAGGGCGAGGGGGAGGAGGGGAAGACGAGAGGAGAGGTAGAGAAGAAAGAAGGGAGAGGGGGAGTGCGGAGCGCTCCTGATGTGGAGAAGAGGGAGAGGAGAGAGGAGAGGAGAGGAGGAGAGAAGAGAAGTAAGGGAGAGGCCGCCTCAGGCAGGAGAGGAGCGCTAAGGAGAGGGAGGGTACCGAGATAGCTGAGGAGTTTCTTCGTCTCGAGAGCGGGAAACAGAGGAAAGAGGGAGGAAAGCTCTCTGACGGAGTAGCGCAGCCAGAAGAGAAGAGAAGAATAGAAGGGAACAGAAGAGAGAGAGAGAAGTAGGATATAATAGGAAATTAAATAAATGTTAGCTAAAATAAATTAAAACCATAAAAATTTTACTTGAAATTAAATAAATGTTAGCCTAAAACTTGTTGCAAAGGCAACATTTCTCATTTAAATATTTAATTCCAGGCTACTCTCTGTCCCCTCCCCCGATCCCCCTTCCATTCAACCAACCCCCCTTTTACTTGCCCCCCCCCTCCCTAATTCAATGTATTAAAATAACTAGAACTTAAAAAAACATATAAAAAACAAACTACTAAAAGACATAAATATTTAATTTAGTTTAATTCAATGTATTAAAATAACTAGAACTTAAAAAAACATATAAAAAACAAACTACTAAAAGACAAAAACACAAAACAAAATTACTAAAATTTAAATTCAAATGAAAATATAAAAATTCAAACTGATTCAAAATATTAACAAAACTACAGTAGTATTTCAATTATACTAAAAGAAAAAAAAGTACTGACATTTATTTAATGATGTTGGTTAATTTTATGTTTTAGATATTATAAACTAAAAAAAGGTACTGAAAGTAATGTGTGATCCCAAATTGTGAGAATACAGAATTAATATTCATATAAAAACAAATCAAAAAAACTAAAAAAAAAAAAAAAAATTTTTCAAAAGGTACTAATATGTACACTTTAGATATTAAAATGTACTACTGGGGCAGAACTTTTTCAAAAGGTACTAATATGTACACTTTAGATATTAGTATGTACTTTCAACCTACTGATATTCACTCTTTATGGGTAAATGAGGCACAAAGGTGTACCTTTTTCCCAGTGACAGTTTTATTTTTTTCAGAGGGTCACTTATGATTCGTCTCAGTTTGAAACTGCAGCGGCTGTGATCAGTGAACGAAACTCTCACAAACACAAAGATCATTACTTATTCATGAGGGAGACAAAAACTGGGTCAGTCACCCTCCCACAGGCTCCACCCCTTCATCCATCCATCTATCTGTTGTAACCGTATGTATGCAAATTTGTATGTAAATTTCATTGAATCATGTTTTAAAGTCTTATGTGTCACAGTAAATTAATCAATAAAGCAAAATTCAAAGCCTTGTAAATACAGATACTAATTTAAATACTAATATTATGTCTGTGCATATAATTAATATTAATGAGCTCACCGCAGACCCTGATCAACGCTCTCTCTCTCTTACTCTCTGTCTTGAAATGAGAAGTTATATTTAATGTGTTGCAGATGTTTATATTCATCTGGTATAATAAACAAAATAGCTGCATATTTTTCTGTAATTTAGGTGTTTAGCGAGGAGAAAGCGGTGCGGTTTTGGGCCTGAACACACCCTGAAACTTGGCAAATTGTCTTTCAGTGCAATTTGATTAATTTGACACAAATGTTTATATCTGGCTTTTCATGTCCAGACTCGGTCTCAGCGTTTTTGTGAATTATAATTGTTCTTCAGAGGTTAGGTTAGCGACGTAATTAAGACCAATTTGACTTCTGCAATAAACAGAAAGCTGAAATTGAGCAGCGAGACGCGTGACAGGACCGTGAACCTCTCCGCTCAAACGGATGAACTTCAGTCAATAAACCAGACTATCAACTCTCAGCATACTGAAAGTTAATTAACAATTTGTTAATTGAATACAGGGCCTATAATTGTTGCATTACTAGCATAAACATCATTTGTCTTCAAATATATATTAAAGCGTTTTTTGGTTGCACCTATTAGAGATTCTTGTCTGTGAGTTAATTTCATTATGCTAATGAGCGCTCTTCCTCTCAGAACCTTCGCTTTGATCCGTGTTAATTGTAGTGATCTTCAAAGACAAAGTCACCACTTACTTTAAATGAATTTTAAATTTTTTTAGGGAATCTTATGGAAATGAGGAAGAAGTAATTAAATTTTTATGATGCGTCTCGGTATTTTTAACGGGCGAGTGTACGGTACTGAAGAGGTTTCTTTTCAACATTTAACAGGGGAAAACTGAGAAACGAGAAAGAGCCGAGCGCAAAAAAACAGTCAGATGCTAAAGATTAAAGCGGCTGCGAATCCAAGACTTAATTTGTACTGATAAACTTTAGTCTTTAATATGCTCTTTTGTGTTCGCAGCGTGAAATCACGCCAGAGCTGGAGAAAAGAAACTTCCCCTTCTTTTCTCTCGCTCACCTTCTGAACTCTTTCAGATTCTCCATATCCTGCAAAACAACGATTCGTGTCCACGAGACATCAAATCCAACACCTCGCCATCATTTCCTAACAACACTCTTACAGATAAAGGCTCTAGTTGGAACTCGAAGTAACTAAAACAATCAATTAACACAAAAAATTTCACAAAATTTAGTTCTTTAATGAATCCATTGTATTGGTGCTTTAATGTATCCAGAAAGCAGCTGACTGATCTGAAGAAGCTTGAATACTCAAAACAAGCACTGTGCGTGTAAATGACTGTCCTGAAACAGATAGGAGGATTAAACAGTTAACTTAACCACTTAAATCAGCACTTTGCATCGTTTCTGTTTCTCTGCATCATCAACTGCTTAGTTACAGACTTAAACTAATAGAGAAATATAGACCTAGTACACACATCTATAAATATGAAATATGAGCAGAGATTCTCTGCAACAGCCAGTGACCTGTCTTTAATCAGTGTGTGTGTGTGTGTGTGTGTGTGTGTGTGTGTGTGCATCTGTGATAACACAGGTGTGGAGGGTCGGATGGATTACTGTTAAACCCACACAAAGCTCCTTACATGCTGGATCAACCTCTTCATTCAAGTGCCTCAGATAACAGATGTGTGCAGGTAGAGTGTGTGTTTGTGTTGTGTGTGTGTGTGTGTGTTGTGTGTGTGTGTGTGTGTGTGTGTGTGTGTGTGTGTGTGTAGTGGGCTACAGTGTCGTTTACCTAAAGACAGGCGGGTCACTGAAGGTCCACAGTGAAATACAGCAGGTGGTTTGATTTATATATTTATCTGCAGTGTTCGGAGCTTGATGAGCAGCTCTCATATCATCAACTAAACACAGAAATACTGCAGATGTGTGGATTAACCACATCACTGGGTTTACTGTGTATCTGAGCTAAACACATACAAACTACATGCCTGTGCTTCACATGTGCTGCTGAATCAAAGAGATGCTCATGTGGATTCAGATTTAGATTCCTTGAACTTAATCTGATTTGGATTCTGATTCTCCTTCTAATTCTGACTTGGAATCAGATTTTGAATCTGATGCAAAATGTTTTTATTATCCTATTTTTTTTTTTTTTTTTTTTTCAGATTTGTATCTGGATTCAGATTTTTATTTTTATTTTTATATTTTATTTATTTATTTATTTATTTATTTAGTTTGCTTGTTTGTTTTAAAGATCTGATGCGTATGCCAGTTGTGTTTCTGATTTGGATTTTGATTCACATTCTGATTTCAAAACTTAATCTACTGTAATGAATGTTTCAAATATTTATTTATATCTGTGTTTGAATCCTTAAATTTAATCTGATTTGGATTCTGATTGTTATACTAATTCTGATATGGAATAAAATTTTAAATCAAATGCATATTTTATTTATGATTCTAATTCTTATTCAAGTTCTGATGTGTATTCCAGTTATGTTTCTGATTTGGATTTGGATTCACATTCCGATTTTGATTCTAATTTTAATACGTAATCTAATGAATGCTTCAGATGTTGATTTAGACTCTCAGTTGAATCCTTAAATTAAATTAAACCTGGTTTGGATTCTGATTCTCCTTCTAATTCTGACTTGGAATAAGATTTTGAATCTGAGGCATATTTAATTTATGATCCTAATTTTGATTCAGATTCAAATTTGGGTTCAAAGTTTGATTCTGAAACTTATTAAAAAATCTGATGCTTATTCCAGTTATGTTTCATTTGGATTAACATTCTGATTTTGACCCTGTTTGTATCACTATTTTAATACTTAATCCAATTTATGTTTCAGATTTTGATGAAAATTCTGATTTTAGTTTGGAAATGGTTGGGTCAATAATTCAATGAAATAGAAAAACAGAACATGGTACTGTTTCCCGTAATGCATGCACAACATCATTACTCAAGTGTGTATTTTAATCTTCCATTTGATTTATATAGTTTGATATCTTAACAACATTTTAAATTCATGCATTTTATGTGGTAAATCAACAAAAAAGTGAGATTTATCAAATGAGAAACAGATGTGAATATTTGTAAAACAAGTATCCAGTGTTTTAAGATAGCAATCTTTGTCATAACTATATCCTACTACACACAAAATAACAAACATCTCAAACAATTCAAACAAAAAAAACAAATAACAATAATAATAAAAAATAAAAAACCAAAACAAACCAAAAAAAACATAATAAGTTAAAAAAGGTTTAAGCTGGCTCTGCTGCCTTATAAAACCATGAAACAAAACAGAGCAGACTGACGCTCTTGGGCTTCCTGATATCTGTCATGCTGGAGTAGATGAGCTCTCCGTCCCTCAGAGAAAACATCTCACATGCTATTTTCATACCGACACAATCTCTCTCTGTCCTTCAGTCGCTCTCACAGGAATATACGTGCATGCTGTACATGAAGCCCAGA
Source organism: Cyprinus carpio (assembly GCF_018340385.1). Taxonomy (NCBI): domain Eukaryota; kingdom Metazoa; phylum Chordata; class Actinopteri; order Cypriniformes; family Cyprinidae; genus Cyprinus; species Cyprinus carpio. The sequence continues at coordinate 4,832,768 of NC_056577.1, forward strand.
TAAATAAATAAAAAGCTACAAGAACCTCCTAGATAATTGAAACAGAGAGAGAGAGAGAGAGAGAGAGAGAGAGAGAGAGAGAGAGAGAGAGAGAGAGAGAGAGAGAGAGAGAGAGAGAGAGGCGGTGAGTGTGGAGGTGGCAGGTATGATTAAAACCGCTGTGATTTATGGGAAGGTGGACCGGAGTCGTCAGGCTTCACGCTCTGATGCCCTGCACACATAAACTCATCCCATCTCAGCACACACACACACACACACACACACACACACACACACACACACACACACTCCTCTTCTGTCCCTCCCAGTCATTTTCAGATGTTTACACTGAACACTTCTACAGCATAATGAAACACAATCTAACAATATGTGGCATCCCACAATACACCTCTCTGTCATTCACACACAGACAAATGGTCATGTTTCAGAACTGCGACAGTCTGTAAAAAATAAAAAAATAAATAAATGTAAAAAAAAAAAAAATTACATTGTCACCAAAGATGAATAAAAATTGACATCTGATTTAACTATTAAAATAAATTCAAAACTCTACTGTAGCCCTACTTGTACATATAAAATAAAATATATTGTTAAAAATAATAATAATAATAATAATAATAATAATAATTAAGAAAATGATGTATGATATATGAAATAATTGTCTATGATTATATAAAAAATATATAATGGAAATATTTAAATATAAATTATGTAAACAGACAAAATGTCCCTGAAACTCAAATTTATTTTCTGACACTGGTCTGCAACCTCCTCCTAAACAGAAAATACTGACATATTATTTATTTCTGTTCATAAAAGCAACCTTATTAATGGCTAATATTGCACAAATCAGTTCTGTCCTCTAAACAGTTAATATAAGCAGCTTGAGTATAACAGAAGACACTCTACAGATCAAACTGTGACCAAAGACAATCGCATTACATTAGAGGAAGGATGAGGAAGAGTTTCAGCTGATGCTGTTCACTGACACTGAGCTTCATGAGACTCAAACAGAGGCAGAAATAAACTGATGAATCTCCTGATTCACTTACAGCATCAATTGATTTCCTTTAAAATTGTCTTTTTAGGGGAAAAAATGCAATAGTGCTCAAATAAAGCTAAAGCAGAGAGGAAGAGCCTGAACTAATGACCGATAAACGGATAAAAACAGAGGCGGGGGGAAAAGGGACATTTATCTGGAGTCTTGCTCACAATCAGAGATCGTTTACATGACAAAACAGGTTCTGACGTCGCGCACAACAGGGTCCATCTGGAGCTAAAAAACTGTGGTACGCTTCTGTGATGTCAACCACTGATTTATTTGGGAAGTCAGTTTCCCAGCGGTTTCAGAACAGGATGGAAACACTGGGATTGTCCTTCATTTTTCTTTTAATAAAACTCAATTATCATGCTTTCACTGTCTATGTATTTTTTATGCTTTAAGTAATTTCTGACAGAATGCAGAATTTGCCTTTGTCTTGTCTTTTTCCCCCATCCATAATGGACTGACATCATATGTAAAAAAAAAAAAAAAAAAAAAAAAAATCAATTTGCACAGGACAGTATAGTCAACCCATTAAATAAATAAATAAATAAATACGTAAATAAAAAATATATATATTTAATAAAATTTTAATTTTTAATATTATTACTATTATTATTATTATTATTATTATTATTATTGTCATATTGAAATATATCATATTGATATGTATAATATAATATAATATATTATAATATTGAAATAATTATTATATTGAAATATAGAATTATTTATCAAATTTAATTATTATATGAAAATATTAATATAAAATTATTTATGAAAAATATATTTATATAATTCATTATTATTAATCTATTACATCTATTATTATTATTATTATTATTATTATTATTATTATTATTATTACTACACATTTCTGAACTATTCAGGCACAAATAACACTATTTTCTGAGAATGACCCATGAATATAAGTGTGTTTGTTCAATGCACCCACATTATAAGGGCCCATTATGGCCCTTAATTTTTTATATTTACTGTAGCTGATAGTGTACGGACAAGTGAAGAAGATCATTATATTGCACCTGGACATCAAAGCGAGCCGGGCGTCTGTGACTGTGAGATCTGCTCAGGTGAGGCTCAGGTGCCTCATCTGAACCTGAGAGAGATACGCTGCATATTTCAGCAGAGAAATGACACTCGGCACAGAGATAATTAAATTTCCACTCATCCCAGCCACCTTTCCAGCCTTTATGGAGATTAATTACGACACACACACACACACACACACACACACACACACTTCATATACACACACACACACACACACACACACACACACACACACACACACAGTGAGAGCAGCCATTACACTTGACTGGCTCCATGACCACAAACACAAAGAGGTCCGTCTCTCTGATTCTTATCACACATGTTACTTATTCCTTCATTTCAGGAGTTTATCAAGCATAAAGCTCACTGCGAGACTAACAGCGCCGGGCCAGAGATAAGAGACATTGTACCTTCAGGTGATATTTAGACACAGACCGCAGCTTCATCGTGTTTATTGGGGAATATTAATAGTCTTGCACATCATCCATGAGAAATAAAACTAAACCTCCAGCAGACATGCTGTCTAAAAACACAGTAAAGAGCTGCTGCGTTGCTTTACTGCACCTTGTTGTGTCACAAACACATGCAGTTTATTAAAAACACTCTCGCTAACTTTTTAGGTTAGAAAGACTAGTCAGTGCTTTTGGCCTGTTTTACCCAAGGACGTCTATAACACCTATCTGTTAGCATTCACATTCATCAAAAACATGAGAAATTACTTCTGAAATGGATTTAGTTTTTTGAGGATGCATCTAGTAGAATATGAAGGAAATATAGACCAAAAAAACTATGCTTATTTAATCGCCACAAAGGTACTGTATAGTTAACTGCCAAAACTAACCAGACAAACCTAAGCCTTGGGTCACATGATTATAGCTTTTAGATTTTACCAACAGTGGAAAGAAAGTAGTTCTCTATCCACACAAACAGTGTATTTGCATGTGACTTTATTTTATAACTTATAATGACCAAATATATTTGGAGTGAAAAAGTGAAAATATTTTATATTTAAGATTCACATACAAGCCAATTCAAACCCCATAAGACTTTCATTCATCTTCAAAACACAGATTTAGATATTTGTAAGGAGAGATTTCTATGCAACCAAACCTTTGAAGACCCAAACAAAACTAACAACCAAGTGGTTTAATCCAAGTCTTGAGAGAGATATGATCGATGTATGTGCTGAACAGATTTAAACCACTTGATTCATATGGAATCATTTTAGGATGCTTTTATGACTTTAAGACGTTTTGGTCACATGGACTTTCAATGGGGGGAAGATAACTCTCAGGTTTCATTAAAATGATGTTAATTTGTTTTTCAAAATAAAAAGTCGTCCCAGTTAACTACAATACCAAAGATACTGCAAGATGTGCACAAAAAATTACAAGTAACACATTTAATTAAATATTACATTTTAAAGTAGAAATGTTATTTTCTTGTAAAACTTTCTTCAATAATCTTCATTTTATTTAATTATTTATTTATTTATTTCAGTGCACAAATTGAATGGTAATGGATTCACGTTGAAGAAATAAAAACATACATTTGGCAAACAGTTTTTTTCTTTCATACTGTGGAAGTCAATGGCTACCAGCACCTATTTGGTTCCCAACATTTTTCAAAATATAATTTGTGTTCAACAGAAGAAATAAACTTACACGGGCCTGGAACAACTTGAAAGCAAAAATGTACATGACAAAATTTTGAGTGAACTATCACTTCAAATATGAAAAGATTTTAATGGTATTTTCTTGTAAAACATATTCCAATAACCCTTGTTTTATTTACAAAAATTGCATTGCACAAATGGAACAATAATGGATTCCCCTTTAAGAAAAAAAGACATATTTGACAATCAAAAAACTTTGCAGCATGTACACTGGGGAACATAAAAATCTTTGTTTTATTTACTACTTGCAGCCAAAGAAGATCCAAGAACTGGACCAAATCTTGGCCTTACACTTCCCAGCATCTTTGAATCTTACTATTTCTTACCCTGAGGATACGGCTTATAGTTTGGTTTAACAGTCTCCTGTAAACATATTTTTGGACTGACAGTGCTATTCTCACTGCTTTTTAAACCAGAACGCTCTCCTATCATGCTATCACTCACACATACAGCATAAGAAGAGGCATTCAGAGCGCTTGTGCTTTCCGTTGTACGACAGCTGGATCTTTCATCTGCAGCAGAAAGTCTACAGACTGAAGGTACAACATCACACGAGCACAAAAGAAGCAAGCTCTGGCAGCCTGCAGGAGAGACCGAGGAGAGCAGAAAGGTAGCAATCAATATTGAAACACAGAAATTAAGCATTTAAATCACTAATTAGGGAGTAGACTGCTCTTCACACCTGTACGGCGTTAAGCTTGCCAGCATCACACATCTGTCTGCGTGCACCTGCCAAACACCTGCCTCCAGCTCAATGCTGCCTGATTACAGCGCGCTCGCTCATTACTGCCTCCGCGTGCACGAACACTGATCCCAGAGCAGCTGTCTGCAGAAAGAGCGCGCCGTTCACGTGCATGCACTGATCCCGGAGCAGCGGATTCACATGGATGCCTCCTTTATGCCCCGGTTCCTGCTCTTCACTCGTACAGGCCGGAGCAGACGGATTATGTCCCGGATCACAGCTCGCTCGCTCTCTCACCAAATTCCTCCCTGTGCGATTTGCATATGTAATTTCGGAAGCTGAAGGGGTGATAGGGGAGCGTGTCTTTCTTTTCTTCACCTCTCCACATCTTTTTTTATCCCTCTCTCCCACCTGTCACCATAAAACCTCTTTCTTATATTCATGCGATGGAAGAAAATGCTATGATTGAAGTCGCATCTGAACGGGAAACTTGGAAGACTGCGTTCAGCGTGACGGCCAACATCATTGTAGTCTAGAAAACCACACATTCATCAATCAATGCGTCTGTACTCTAGAATACTTACCGCTTATCGAGCAGCCCTCTTCAGTTCAGTAGTGCTTTCACAATGAATACTGTTACAAAGCATCAACCAATACTTCTAGAAATCAAACTATAGAGTCATTCATCAGCACTTCTACTCTAAATGCAAAGCATTCATTAACAGTGTGATCTAGAACACTCACCGTCCATCAGCTAACACCAGTTCACTCTAGAATACTAACTATTCATCAACCTTCTGTTCATCTAAGCCAGGGCCACTAGTAAACCTCAGCAAACTTCTACAGGGGCCACATGATGGCATGAATTTATTCATTTATTCAATCATTCACTTAATACATTTATTTATTTATTTATTTATTTATTTATTTATTTAATTAAAAATAATATTTTTTTTAGTTTTTATTTATGTATTAATTCATGTACTTAATGCATTTCTGTTCATTTACTGATCCATGCATTTAAATAAATATTTACATTTTTATTTATTCATTTACACACATTTATTCATTCATTTATTTGTTTAAATATTTAAAAAGTGTATTTATTCATTCGTAAATTTAGTCATTCATTCGTCAAATAAATAAATAAATTGATAATCTTGAATTTGATAAACTAAATTTAAATACTACAGTGTAAAATACATATTTCTTGTTTTATCTTTTTGTGTGTGAACAACTGTTGTTTTTATTGAAGAATATACAGTTATAGCAACTTCCTGAATCACACAATTAATCATGGTTACTTTAATTTATAGTTTAATCTACTGATACACTTATGTTAATTAAAACGTTAAAAGAGCCAGTGCTCTAGAATCCCCCATCACTACTTGCATTCTAGAATACTAACCATTCATCCGTACTCTGGACACAATTCCTCAATTAACACACTTCAAGAACGCTAACAATACTATTTTAAGGAATCTGTATAATTTCCTTCTTGCAAATGCATAACAGCTGTATAATGCATTGCAAATGTTCTTTTTTGCAAATTAAAAAAAAAAGTGAACAAAATATTTTATAAAGAAACATTCAATAAAAATATAAATATTTCTGTAATAAACAAATAAGCAAAACATTGGTTGTTCTTTTGTTGTGAGACCAGTGGAAAATGTTAACTACAGTAAAATTCCCTAGCTATAAAAGCTTTATATAGTCCAACATTCAACACTGCTATTCATTTTACTCAAGACTAACACACAAAAACAATTCACAAACAACCTGGACCATAACCTGGACTTGAAGTTGAACTGCATGTGTGTGTGTTTGTGTGTGTGTGTGTGTGTGAGAGAGAGAGAGAGACCTATAAAAAGAGAAGCTGAGACGTGTACGGGAGGCTTAGAGGAAGTCGCCCTCCTCCTCCTCCCACAATCTAATAGGATCATTCTCATTCTGCTGGAGCTGTTCAGCAGTTACCGGATCACCATCTGTGTGTGTGTAAACCTGAGTCATTCGAGAGCTCCGCTCGGCAAGGTACAGCAGCTCCTCTAATGACTCTTAATCTTTTCTTTAATTAAATCGTGCAGCCAACCTGAAAAATCTATCTTAATGCAAATGAGCAGGGCCCTTTTTGGCATTTGCTCACCGTAATGCACTAATAAGGTTAATTTAATAAAAATCTGTTTCAGTTTTTACAGATAATTGTATGTTTTCTTGATCTACTTTGCGTTTGCTTGCGCGGGAGCGACTTTGAGGCGATCTGTGTGATCCCCGTCGATATATCAGGCACAGGCCTTTTTAAACAGTTTTCATTACACAGAAAAAAAAAACAGAAACCTAAGGTCTCTGTAGAGCTCGTTTGCGTGGCCAGGGCGCTGTAACCTGTGGAAACAGATCCGAGACCTCCGCTGTCTGACCTGCTCATTACAGACCACTTTCCCCACAGCGCCACAACATTACACCTTATATAAATATGACAAATGCTTTGTTTATTTCATATCATGTTCATGAATAATTTAATGTTATCTTGGCTAAGGTGTGAACTAATATGAAAGCACTGAATTATTAATTTAATACGCGTCGTAGCAGGTGATGTCTAATCTGTACAGCAAACAAGCGCTTCCCTGTGAATACCCAGCATGCACGGCAGGTCGTTGCTCATTTGACGCCCGGCCTGGAGGTTTATAATGAGCCTAATAGTAGAACAGGTTCTCATCTTGGTTTAAAAAATGAGGTGAAGCCTTGGATGGTTAGCAGGGATCATTTAGCCCCTGCTGGTTGATGGCGTAACTACACCGTCTGACTGCAAAGAGCTTCTTTCTCCACTGAAAGAATGCATTCTGATCAATTAAAGTGCAAATATTTAATCATATTATATGGCTTTTATGACAGTAGTGAGTGCAAAACTAGGCACCATACAACTTCCAGGAGTCCTGTGCCAGCCAAGCAACTACAATTGGCATCAAAACACACACAATGTCAATGAATGCGAACACATTTCTTCTAGAGAAAGATCTGTCAGCTTATTGAAGCACTCTGGAACTTGATTTGTATCTTCTGAAGAAGCAGTATGACATATGCACTGGCAAACATCTGCCAAGAAAGTAATGCTGATGTCAATGTAAACACATACCACACGCGGCTAGAAGACTTTCTGTGATGTTGGGAAGAAACTGCGTTTCCACGGAAAGAGGGGAATGATTCAAAAGAAACCCACAAGTTATCTGATTGGCTCTTTCGAAGCTAATTAAATTGTGGTTGCAGTCTCATCAAAGTCTGGCTGTAGAGTTCAACTTTCTCACTGCAAGATTTTATGCCAAAATAAGGCCCAAAAAACCCATCATGTCCTAAACAGAGCATTTCTGGGAAGTGGTGGATCGTAACTCGAGTCGGTGGGCTTGTCAGGTGGAAATGTGTTGAGGTTGTGAGCAGGGAGTGATAGAGAAGATCTAGAGATGGAGCGTCAGTGCCTCTTCTGTAGATCTGGTGAAATTAAGCTCTCTGGAGTGAGTCAGAAGGCCTCTGTAGACAGCAGCATCCTCAGGGGTGCACTCAGCCCAGCAGAGCTCTAACGCTCCTCTGAAGAGGGAACTAAACTCTGGTGTTCTCCCCTGGACCCAAGACACCCAACCTCTTCACACTTCCTCTGCTGTCACGTAAAAAAAAAAAATCTGGTCAGAGAATTCAAACCTGTAATAATCACTCACTGTTATTTTTGTCATGTAATTGTCATTGAATGAAAAGGCATGGTATTCTAAAAATATTTGGTGCACAAATAGGGATGCAAAGGGGCAGAACATATCTATTAAAAAAAAAAAATCTGGTCAGAGAATTCAAACCTGTAATAATTAGGTATTGTTCAAAAAATAAGAACACAAATGGTCATAACATACCAAAAATACCCCAAAAAAAACAAAAACAAATAAAACCATAAATTTCTAAAAGTTTCCAAAAACCCTGGAAAGTTTCCAACATTTACCGGAAATGCTCCACCCTTTTGCAGCCCCTATAAACAAGACATATATTCAGCCCCATAACAGGGTTATGAAGCCAAGAACAAGCTAGATGTGCTTATTTATGCTAAAAATAAAATAAAATTTATACATTAAAAAATGTGCACACTTTTTAACCTTCCATGAATGCAGGACAAATGCATTGTTACTGGAATCACAAAGATGCAGCAGTTAATTTACACAGAACCAAAGCTGGACTAGAGCTGGCATACTAGGTATTAAAAGGAGAAGGTGACTTTTCAGGACATTACCCCATGTCCCCACTTTTCAAAACACATATAAATCACACAGAATGGAGTGAACTGAAAATCTAAAATAGCACAAAGTTTCCTGTGAGGCCTAGGTTTAGGTGTAGGGTTAGGTGTAGGGTTGGTGTAGGGTTGGTGTAGGGTTTTAGGTTAATTACAGTGTGATGGGCGGATGTAGGGCGATAGAATATACAGTTTGTACAGTATAAAAACCATTACGCCTATGGGATGTCCCCATTTTTCACAAAAACAAACCTGTGTGTGTCGGTGTGTAATTAGGTTTAAGTTCCCACTGGAATAGAAAAACATGTACACACACACACACACAGTGCAGGAAACAAGCTTTCCTCTTTAAATTTTAGTTGTGCATCCAATAAAGCCAGCAATCATAAACTCCCAGTGATGGGATGAAGGGAAAATCACACTATCTGCCGTCCTGCTGGACTCTGAATAATCCGTAATATAATCCTGAATATAGACTCATGTTTCTGCATTAGTCATTTCAGTCAGAGGGAATTTTAAATCTCCCTCAGACTATGATTTATCTGTTGTGGCATATGGCTTTTTTTTCCTTAATATTAACTGTTTGTTTCTGGACAATTTGTTGTAACAGAAAAATTTGGTAGATTTAGCCTTGATGTGGAGTGCTTACAGCATCTAACAGAGCTCTTACACAGCCATTATCAAACACTTTTGATTTGTTCACCCATGAATCTATTTGAAATCTGCCTTTCCGTTCAGCCATGAGATCAACAGAAACTATCTGGATTAAAAACCTGAATCAAATTTTCTTGCTTCACTATATACAGTATGATATATTGATATAGCAACACCCTGGCAACCACCCAGATACTCAAGATACCTCACAGCAATGCAATAAAATAAATAAATAAATAAATAAAACATAGAGAAAAAAAAAATGCAACCACATAGCAATGCATTATTAAAACAACAACAACAAAAACACTAAAAACACCTTTGCAACTGCATAGCAACACCCTGGCAACCACCCAATGCACTCTAGCAACCTCATAGCAATGTTCTAAGAAACACTAAAAACATCATAGAAACACCCCAGGAAAGTCCTGACTACCACATAGCAATACAATGCAATAAAATCCACAGAGAACACCTTAGCAACTGCATAACAACATGCTAAACACTGGTAAGAACTACAAAGCAACACCCTGGCAACCATAAAAAATATAGCATTAGTTTTTTTTTTTTTTTTTTTTTTTTTTTACAAATTCAAGCTCTATTATTACAAAACATAATATTTAACTGTGCTACTGTTAATAATTCACCTGATCTACAAGCATGGCTATTTGTGTTTATCACAGAAGAGTCAAGTTAAATATTAAAAAAAAGGGTTTTGCAGATGATATTAAAATGTTCATGGCTGCACCTGGTCATTGATTCACAGTTCTTAACAGCATTATATTAAACATATGAAATCTTTTAAAATGTCTTTGAACGCGATATCTGCTAAATGTTACATATGTAAACAATTCTCCAGGAAATGCAGGAAACTCCTTTCATAAGAATCTCATCGGAAATAATTCATCAGCTTTTCACAAATTTAATTTTAAACCAAAAAAACACCAAACTGATTTACAGACAAAAACAGAAGTTAAAACTGACACGAAGCCTTTGTCCCGTTTAGATTCCCCAACAGAAACTCATTCCCTGTTGTGGGAACTTTCTTTTGATTCAGATTCACGAACATAATGGTCAGATTCATTAAAAAGAATCGACTCAAATGAGTCATTTGTTCGCGAATCAAAAATCACTATAAAAGAAACAGTAACAAGTATGTAACAAAAAGTAACAGTATTAAACTGCACAAATTAAACATTTAAAAGCTAAAATTAGAGCAGTTAATCGATTTTTGCTCCAAGTAGAAGAAATAAATTTAAATGTTCATATTACCTGATTGAACAGAATAAGTGAAACTGTGGCCAAAGGGGTTTGTGCGGTGTGTGTGTGTGTGTGTGTGTGTGTTAATTATCGTGTCAGTGTGTTGACCTCAATATCAAAGCTCTCTGAAGGTATGTTGAGAGGCATGGAGGAGAACCGCTCAACCACCGGATTAAATTGGAGTCTTTTTAAACGACCGGGACACATTAGTTTAAGGGCAGAATTACTTTTAAAACCACAGTAAGTGCAGATTACACTAAAGAGAGAAGCTCTGTTCCGAAACCTAATGAGCTGCCTACTGCCTAGGTAGACAGCAGCTTTCTAATGCGTTCTATGTAGGCTGCACTTAACGTGAAGTGCACTAAACTCAGCTTACAATGGATTCCAAAAGAGTTTGGTATTAAAATGTTGCGAAGCTGAAGACACCAAGATCCCTTTAAGGCAAGGCAAAGCCATCTTAGTAATGCTATTTTCTCTGGGCTTGTCCAAACATCCACACTTGTGCTCTTTGCACTTGACCTCTTACTTATATTACATATTTCCTGTAGGCATGAAGTGTTCAAGTAGGCATGAAGACCACAAGTATGTGTAGAACTTTTCATTACACGACAGGGCACACTTATAATGCTGTAAAAACTCTATTTTTTATTTTATATGCTTTGCATTTTAAAATTTTGCATTTTAACTTTCAAGTGGCCAAGACTGTAAGTGCGGGTATTTGGACAAGCCCTATGTTGATGCCTGACCTGTGCATGTTTTGAGTGAAATCTGACGTCACTGGTATTAAAAAAGTGTTCTCAAATCACATTACAAAGGGTATTTTTATAGCTGGTCTAGTTAATAATATACACTACCTTAGAACTTAGTCAAAAACACGGTAACTTAGAAGGCAGAATTATTATGATGACTTCCTTTTGGAACACTTTGTGTTAAAATTGCATTTATAATGGTTTAAAATGCCACCTAGGTAGGCAGCTCAATAGTTTGGAGCAGAGCTGGAGAGAGAGAGTCTGTGAGCTGAGACGTGTCTCGCGTGTGCTTTACAGCACGCTTGATTGTAAGACCCACAAAATGAGATTATTATGGTGTGTGAAGTCGTCTTGAGGATTAATGTTGTATTTTCTCAGGTTTAAAAGCAGCTGTTACCTGGTTCAGCCTCTTCAGGGCTGATTAAGGTCGTTTCAGAGGCGGAGCTACAAGCGTACCTGCCACTTTATAACCTTTTATAAAGCTCTTCGCCTTAATCTGCCTTCACAGGCTGAGAAATTTACACATCCTCACATTACTTGGCTGTCGTCCGACATCAGCCAGAGTTCCAGGAGGTGTGTGTTCATGTGTGTGTGATTTTCATTCAAACCAATTTCATTCGTTGAACACAGCAACAAAATAGGCCAGAACAGAAGTTTTATATTTCGTGTTTTAGGGTTTCTTTATTGTAAGGTGTTCATGTTGTTTTGGTGCGTTCAAGTCCTCGATATACATCTTCTACAAAAAATACAGCAAAACCTTTTAACTCTACATCTACAAAAATAATAAAATTTATGAAGGCACTGTAAACTAAATTGTTATATATTCTCTTTTTTTAGAAACTCAGGACCCAAAATAAATCCAGAGTTTCCCCTCCCGTAATATATGCATATTTTTTTACATGCAACTAAGATATTTTATTTTTTTTAATTTTTATTTTTTTGTTACTCAGAAACTCAGGACCCAAAATAAATCCAGAGTTTCCCACTTTAAAAACAAATCTAATGTGTACATAAATACGATCTTTATGATATGACTTGTGTGAAGCATTTTGAAGACATTGGGATAAATTAGAGCATTCTGGGAAATGAACCATCGTCGCCCATAAAATGAAAGTCTATAAATTTGTGTTTACATTTATTAATTTAGCAGAGGCTCTATATTGGGTATGTTTATGAGTGATGCATACTGAAAAAGGAAATATATAATTATTAACGTCACTTGCAGCTGTTACATGGTTTCTTTGAATTCCATTCCATTTTAATTCCTTAAATTCACTTTCCTGCATCCTGTTTGCTTCCTCAATTCAAATTCAGGCATTCTTAATTCGTTTTTGAATGGCGCACAACCCTGGAGCGTCTGTGTGTGTGTATAATAGGTAAATCACCGCCCCGTATCCCAGCATGCTCCCTGGTGGCGCGGGGCCTGGCAGCAGGCGTCTCGTGTCAGCCGTGTAGCATGGCAACAGCATGTCAGCGCGGCTACGACAACCGCTCTCCCGACGACCGAAAGAGACATCCGTCAATGTCTCGTTGGCGTGTGATTCCTGCGTTGGGATTTGCCGCTTGCGAAGATTCTATCCACAGGTCTAATCAAAAATCTACAGCTGAAGGAGGATGAGGGGAGATTTATAACGATGAATACAGTGAGACGGTTACCGTTGGCTTTTCTCTCCGGGGCTTACGCTCCCTCGCTGTCTTCCTCTGAATAAAATGGCTGTTGAGAGTGAGGACGCCGGTAGCATCTCTGTCATGAAGTTGTGCCGATCACACCTTTGGAAATAAGCAGCTTTAACTCCAGAATAACAGCAGAGCCCCCTGCTATCAGTCTCACTCATTCACAGCTAGCTAACAGGGTGAGAGAGAGAGACAGAGAGAGAGAGAGAGAGAGAGAGAGAGAGGACGAGAAGGGCACTGTGGAAAATTCCTGATTAAAAGGGAAAGACAGCAGCAATTAGGCCCAGACGACAGCACTTCTTTAAAGTAATATTCACCCCAAAATGACAACTCCATCATCATTTACTCACACCTCTTGTCATTCCCGACTCGTATGACTTTCATTCAGCTCTGAAATAGACTAAAATGTCATATAGTCCTCATGAAACACAAAAGGTGGCTTTTTAAAGTAAATGAAAGAAAACTGTAGATTGGGTTTCTTCAAAATGACCAAAAATACAGCATAAAAGGGCTAATGCTCTATATTCCAACCCTTCAGAAGTCAATCGATGCTTTGTGTGAGGAAAATAACCAAATTTATGTTGTTATTCATTGAAAAATCAAATCAAGCATCATATCATTAGACATACTGCGTCACGTAAAAGATGCAAGAAAAAAGGCATTTGGAGTCAATGGCGTTCATGCTTCATTTTTTGTAATTCATACAACTTTTTTGTCAGTTTCAGAGCTGCAGCAGAGAAAATTCTGAATATAGTGCACAAATCAGTGGACTGTTTTTGCGTTTTTTTTTTTTTTTTGTTTTTTTTTTTGTAGTGTTTTTTAAGTTATAGTGTTGTTACAATGTTGTTTTTTGGGAGCTTGATAGGGGTCTGATTTATGAAGAAGTGTTCAATGATCCTAAATGTGAACATACAACAATTGATAAAATGACACACACACACACACACACACACACACACACACGCACACTCACACACACACAAAATGTTATGTATATATATAATTTATTTCTTTATTTCTTTATTTTCTGAATTTTCATATATTCAGGAAATAATGAATTATCATTATATTATTTTATATAATTAATTCATTTTTTTTCATTGACATAATTATCACAAAGCTGCACAAATGCTGCTCGTTTACATATATAATAATATTACTGTATATTGTCATTAATGCATATTGTCAATCTGTCTTTACATTTTAATAAACAATGTTGCATTATTTTAATTACTGGTATATATGCTTACAAAAGTGTCATGTTTCTGATGGTAATAGACTGTAAAAATGGACAGCAAACCTATTACAGTAAAAAATACAGTATACCGTAAAAACCTATTAATTGGTTAAAGGTACATTCCCTAACTGTATACGGTGAAAAACTGTAATGGATATGTAATGTATTTTTACAGTAAATTACAGTTTTTGGAAATGAAAAACAACATATAATTTACAGTGAAAAAACATAAATTGATTGTGTTGCATTTCACATTTGATGTTTTTTTGTTGTTGTTGAAATAACTTGGTTTCTTTTTTTTTTTTTTTTTTTTTTTTTCATCATTCATGTTCATTACGGTTATATGTTACATCAAATGTTGTTAAATTAATGTTTATTTGTATTACAGTACGTTAGTGTCGTGTGTTACCATGATCATGTTTATTATTTGTGAGAATGACACGGCGCACCTTCTATATATATATTAGTATTTATTAGTTCATCATGTGACTTTCTAATAACCAGCTTTTTTTATGGTTATCAGTGTATTACAAAGGTACTAAACAGATTTCAGTACTTCATTAGGTTGGTATGTGAACATTAAATCAGTTAATTAAATATGTTTTTTAAATGTAAATTTAAGTTAAACCTAAATGTTGCTACCGTATTTTTATGGTAAAAATCTGGCAACCACAGCTGCCAGTTTTTCGTAAGTAATTGCCCATAAAAACACCCACACGTAACTAACTTCCTATATAAATACAAATTTTTGTGGAATGCATAAGAACATTTTCACGTAAGTAATTGCCTTTATAAATCCCCATTTGTTCCTCACTTTTGATGTTTTTATAAATGTTTTATAAATGAGGTCCAATACACTGAGAAGAGCAACCAGGATATTCTTCTAAAAATTTAACTTTTGTATTCAATAGAAGAAAGATATTTGGAATAACATGCAGGTGAGTAAATAAAGACAGAATTTCCATTTTTGGGTGAACTCTTGCTTAAACTGAGCACTGAGTCTTATCTACACATACACCGCCTGCGCGCCACAAAAACACTGGTGCCAAAATGTATTTTTCATGCTTTTCTGTGGATAAAAGCCACATGCAAGTAAGAGTGATTTCACCAGGATGGAGCTTTAATTCAGAGAGTCCCCTGAAGGAGAAATGCATGAGATGGAAAAATAAATAAATATGATGATAAACAGCTTTGTGTTAGCTCAGGTTTATGAGTACTTATGTAAATGCCCGAATACCTGGATTACCGTTTATAATCTTCTTACGGAGAGACCACACACACACACACACACACACACACACAGAATGTACTGCAAGGACAGGTGTTTCTGTACTAGCGTCTATAACAAAAAGCTTAAGAGTCACTGAACCCAGACAGACCGGAAGATGCACACACATATTAGAGCTCGTTTTATTTGAGTAAGGTGTATATTTGTTCATTTTTGAGACTATGAGCTGTGTGTTTATGGTATAACATACTACTCTGATTTATTAGAAATAAAAGTACAGTAAAAACAGTAACATTTTGAAATATTATTACATTTTCAAATATCTGTTTTCTGTGTGAATATGTGTTAGACTGTAATTTATTTCTGTGATGTGCAGCTGTATTTTCAGCATCATTACTCCAGTCTTCAGTGTCACATGATCTTCAGAAATCATTCTTATGATGATTTTCTCCTCAAAAAAAACATCTCATAATAATAACAATATTGAAAACTACACAATATTTTTGTGGAAACCGTGATCTACTACAATTCAAAAGTTTAGTGTAAGAGTGTAAAAAATCCCTTTTATTCATCAAGGAAGCATAAAAAAAACCAAAATAAAGACATTTATAATGTTACAAAATATTTCTATTTCATATAAATGCAGTTCTTTTGAACTTTCTATTCATCTGTGCATCCTAAAAATTAAAATGCATCACAGTTTCCACCAAAATATCTATAAAAATATATATTATATTCTTCTGCTTCCTCCTCTTCTTCTTTTGAGATCATGTCTTGTAATTCTGAAACTCAGCACAGACCTTCAGATTGCTCTTAACGTGCCGTGACTTTTCTAACTGATCAGAATTATGGCTTTCCCACAGTAGACTATCAAATCTGCAAAACAAACTCACATGTGATATATTTTCCTTCATGCTAAACATCATGATGCCTGTGTTTTACAGTCTTCTGCTTTATTAAAGGCTGAATCAGACACTACACACTGATTGAATTTCTTTTCTTGATCAAATTTGTAATCACTGAGGGAACCAGTCATAGAGTAAGCTCCGTCTTTGCTTTTGCTTTTTAAAGTCACTGAGTTTCTCATTGATTGTCAGTGTGTTGTGAAGGAGTGCAGTACAGATATCAGAGACGCAGACGATCAATACAGCTGATTAATCACCCACTGTCCTGCCGTCAATATCATACACACCACAGACCTGAGACGGGAAATGGCCTTACAGCGTCCAGGATGACACGTTTATACAAAACAATCAGTTTTTCACTGAACCCTGCAGCACAGAACAAATACAATCAGCCCTGAAACGTACATCAGATCTCATTAATGTCTCAACTGTTTCTCCAATACAGCACTGACATTAAATGAAGATTTCACAGATGAACGGCCCAGAGATCTCCTTTAGGGTTTTAAGAGGAGATCTCAAACTAGCCGAGTCAAATTTATTCATATTTCACAATGCACATTGTTTCAAAGCAGCTTTATCATGAAATGATTATGTTTATGTTTATAATATCTTACTATATTCATACCTTACAGTTGCATTTAATAAATTAATTATATAAACAATCAAACATTTAGAATTTTCTACATCGTATATATTGCTTTACTTGAGTAGCACTACATGACTAAACTTAAGACCTAAATATAAGAATTACATATAAAAATTTCAATTCAAATTAACAACAAAATCAAACTACAAAATCATACTATTAATATAAACTAAAGATTTCATACTATAAAACAATAAGACAAAAGTATAAAATTAACTAATAGATGTAAATATATAATTGTAAATCATACATTAATTAAAAAATTAAAAAAGTTAGCAACATTTCAACAATATTAATAAATATATAAATATATATACATTTTAATTCCAATTGGTTTCATGAGCCACATTTTAAATGCATGGAGAGCCAGATTTTAATATATTATTTTTACAGAATAAAAAAAAAAAAATGTGGCTATGTATATAAAATGTATATATTATTTTTACAGAATAAAATAATGATATAAATAATCATAAATAATACAAATGATACATAACACGATTGTTTTCACAATTAAGTGATTCTATGCAATTCATAATTAATTACAATGCATTATGAAAAAATGCATTTTGAAAATGTTTATGAAATGAAATAGATGTTGTTATTATTTTAGCAATATGACATGATTTGTATTTATTTTTTTATTTTTTTATGGCTGCAAAATTGGTCTCAAAAAACTGTTTCTTACATTTCAATACTTCATAACAAACATTTTTGTTTATTAAACATGCAAATTATTGTCTAAACACTAAACGTTTATAGTACAATTTAAAAATACAAAGCATTAAAGGTAGGCTATGTTCTTTCTTTCTTTTTTTTTTTTTTTGTTGTGTTTGACTAGTGTTGGATTATGATTGCTCAAACGATTCTCAATTGAGGTCAATATCATTTCTGCTCTACAAAAAATTATTTGTGGTCGCCTCTGAACCTGAGAGGTTTATAAAAACATCTGATATGAAAACTCCAGGAAAACAAATCTGGAAGCACACATTATCTCATCCTCAATGTTTTCATGAGGAGGGTGTTTCATTATCCTCAGTGTCATTTAGCTCTGAAGCATCACACACATCTCATTGATCAGGGAGCGTTAATGGGATGTTTTGCAATTTGATTGGGAAATACAGGCTGGCATCTTAAATTAAAGGACACTAACCTGCTTCTCCCCAGTAAAATTGACTTAATTTTACGGGAAGCCTCTGCAAGATCGTCTGAGCTCTGGACTCTATTGAAACTGTTCAATCCCGCTGTTCCTGCAGAACCTCTCCAACGCGCCGCGCCCCGCAGCCTTGCGCAAGCGTGTAATTGGTGATAAACGATCGTAGAGATTAATAGTTTTTCCTGCATCAATATCAATGATGTTGGTACATGGGAGAGTTAGCAGGATTGCAAACTTGTAGTTTTGGATGAATTATTAGGCACTGGTTAAGATATCGTGTGTGACACAGATGGTCAATAGATACCACGTTTGCAGAAGGACTTTGGCAGCCATGAAACGAACTGAACACACTTATTGTGAGCCGAAGACACCTTCAGATGAAACCCCAACAGCCGTGTTCTAACAATGCCTTCCATTTGGCTTTTATTATGGTGGTTGTAATCATTATTTGAAAACACAAATGAGTTTCACCAGTTACACTGCGTTTCAAATAATATTGGTTGACATTCACATTCCTGAGTTTTGTAGCATATGTTTCTACTGTAGTCGGGCAGTACGTATGCACGGCTTTATGGTGTAGGTTTTAGCTGAAATAAACAAAGTATTCTGGCAAGTTTCATAAAAAAAAAAAACAAATTGGTACAGACTTTTTATATATATATATATATATACTATATATATATATATATATATATATAGATTAATTAGAGAGAGCATCGAAAGAGAATGAGAGATGTGGCTCTTGTATAACATGAAAAAATTATTTTTAACAAAATAAAGAAAAAACCGAACCTAAAACTAAAATGCTCAAAAAAACCACAAAAAAACAAATAATATATATATCTAGATAGTATAATTATATATTATATATTATATATCATTCGATATAAATATATATATAATATCATATATATGAATATATATATAGCTATAATATAGATGAGGTCCTTCTCAAAAATTTTATTGACCATATTGTGAAAAAGGATCATTATTTTCCATTAATGTAGTGATCAACGTTTAAACTTCTGCTTTCTTAGGTTATTTCGATTCATTGCACACCAACTGAAATATTTTCAGGTCTTTTTAATTGTCTTTAATACTGACAATTTTTGGCATACAGCTCATGAAAACCCAAACAGTTTTTATTTATCTCACCAAAATTAGCGCATATTATGAAAAGGTTCTCTAAATTCGAGCTATTTACCTAATCATATGAAGATCAACTAATTATACTCAAACACCTGCAAAATGGATTCCCAGCCTTAAAAAAACATCTCCCCAGCCTGGTTCAATACTCAAACCGCAACTCTGGGGTAAGACTGCCGACCGAAGGCTCAGTTGACACCCATGCAGCGAGAGGGTAAGACACAGAAAGAAATTTCTGACGAATAGGCTGTTCCCAGAGTGCTTGTATCAAGGCACCTCAGTGGGAAGTCTGTGGGAAGGAAATTGTGTGGCAAAAACGCTGCGGCACAACGAGAAGAGGTGACCGGGACCCTGGGAAGCATTGTGGAGAAGGACCGATCTCCAGACCTTGGGGGACCTGCGGATTGAGCAGTCCCGCTGAGTCTGGTCCTCTTCGGAAACTCCAGAGCCCACCGTGCACAGGGTGTGCTTTTGAAACATAACCGATCGAAGCGGCAGAAGCGCATCATGACCTGGGCTACAGAGAAGCAGCACTGGGACTGTTGCTCAGTGGTCCAAAGTACTTTTTTCAGGCCTGACAAGCAAATTCCTGCATGTCATTCGGACTCTAATAGAGGTGCCAGAGTCTGGAGGAAGACCATGGGAGAAGAAATGCCAAAATGCCTGTGATAGTCCAGTGTCAGGTAACCCACAGTCAGTGATGGTCTGGGGGTGCCCTGTCAGCTGCTGGTGTTGGTCCCCTGTGGTTTAATCAAGGGCAGTGGTCAATGCAGCTAGCTATCTGGACATTTTTGCGGCACTTCATGCTTCCAATGCTGACCACAGCCTGATGGAGATGAAGCATTTTCGTTTTTCAGCACGAGTCCTGGCACCTCCCCAGTGCCAAAACCACTGGTAAATGGTTTACTGACCATGGTAAATTACTGTGCTCAACTGGCCTGCCAACTCTCCTGAAAAAAACCCCCATAGATATATCTGTATAATATATTGTATAGAGATATTTGAGAGACGCAAGACCCAACAGAGCTCTGGATGAGCTTAAGAGCCGCTATCGAAGCATGCCTGGGGAGCTCCATGAAAAAAACAAAAAAAAAAAAAAAACAAGAAACATGAAAACGAAACTAAAACTCAAAAAAACAAAAAAAAAAAAAATTAAATTAAACATACAAATTTAAACAAAAACTAAACTCAAGATAAAAAAAGTATATATTAAAGCTAAATAGGAATATAAAATATAGCAAAATTACAAATTTAAATTAAACATACAAATTTAAACAAAAACTAAACTCAAGATAAAAAAACTAAAATATTAATTAAAATATTAATAAAAACAACAACAACAAAAAAATGACAAAAGCACATAGCAAAGTGACTAAAATTTAAATTAAAATAAAAAATTAAAATATAAAAAATTAAATATAATTCCAAATATTAATAAAAACAAAAAAATTATAAAAGCACATAACATGACTAAAACTTAAATTAAATTAAATAGTGAAAATATAAAAGAACGAACTAATTCAAAATTAATATTTATTATATTATATATATATTAATATATATATATATATATATATATATCTATTATAATTCATATAATGCTAAAATAACACTGAAAATGTGATGCCGTCAAATGAAATATTTTAAAATGTGCTTAATACATGCATAACATTTGGACCTCGTTTTCGCCTTTTTCAAAACTTGTGATCCCATCACCTGAGATGATTGTTTATACAAGGAGCCTGCTTATTTAATTTATTTACTGACAATGACAATGAACACCACTGAGAATAACATACCTTGTTAGGAGGATTCCCATCATCCCATTCTCACATCTCGAGCACGTCTCTTCTAATCTAACAGTAGTGGGAACTCAAACCCTAGTTAAAGCTCCCTGAGGTCCGTCTGGTGACCACAGAGAGCCCCAGCTCTTCAGCGTCTGACCACAGACTCCAGCGCTCCTGTCAGGAACGTCCACGCTGGCTGTCCCAACTGAGATGTCAGTGTGACAGTCTGGTGAGAGTGAACCCCGAGCACGTCTCGTTAGTTTGACGGCTACCTGTGACGGCTGACATAATGAATGACACTCAATGCAGATCATCTTCACACAGTGGTAATTTATACAGTTTCAGAAACCTCTTCACGTTTCTTTCTTTCTTGTTTTTGTGTCGCTGTAGATTCAGTCTGTCAGAGAACTGAAGTACATGTTCAACATTCACTCACACAGAACAAACAATTAATGCAGGAGGACTCAATAATAAATGGAATAATAATAAAACGGTGGCAGGTACAAAAGATTACGTTGTCTTTTCCGTAAAAGAGCGCTCACAGATAAGGAAAGAGGAAAGAAAAAAGGCCCTCCAACCTGAGTGTAGCTCATTAGTCCTGGATAATTTCATGCACAAATGAGACGCCTTCCTAATGAATCATTTTTAAATATTAGCATGTCAGATGTGCATCTCTCAGGAGTGAGTCTGTGGAATGAAATTTGAATACCATCGTATTTACCTGTATTTGAAACACTTTGAATTTGCATGCATTTAAGACACGCGATTATCATCATGTATGTAAAGCGTTTAATGAGAAAGAGCAAGGAAAACATTCATTATCACCCACGGCATCGAGAGCGAGGGAATGTTCGGCGGTGGAAATGAGGCCTGGCAAAGCGAAGGCTGACGAATGTGTTCAGATGAAACAAGCTGTTTTCTTTTAGAAATGCAGCTAATGTGAAAATATCACCCGACACCCGAGAGACTGAACTTTGCCATCCAGTTATGAATACAATTTGCGAATTCTTTCTTCATTTCACTCAGCTTTTTATTTTTAATTTACAACTTCAAAACAACTGTCTGCTGTGCTATACAGAAGATTTCTGACCTCTGCTGAAAATTGCAGTTTATTCTGGCTAAGATCCGCCCACTAGGGAGGAGTCCGTCTGACTGACACGTGAAGTGACCAATCACAGTTTGATTTGTTTTTAGAAGATGTTTAGGGCTGGGATCATCTCAAATATATGATAACACTGATTTGGACTGATTAAAAAAGCTGTTCACAGTGCATGAGTTTGCATTGTTTTGTGTTGAATATTAATTAAGATTTAAATTGTTCTCAGGAGAGAAAACCGCAGCTTTTTCTTTGGCAAAACTCTTCTTTTGATCTCAGAACAATGGGCAGATCATTAAAATGAAAAGTTTAGGAAAAGTTTGGCCAGATATATACACCAGATCAGCTCACTCTGACATGTCTCTGCAGTGTCTCCCTGATGCACTGTTTTTTCAGGCTGTCAATCATCCAGAGATCCCGCCCTCTAAACACTCAGGGCTCACGCATGATTGGCAGACGCGTTCTGCGGAACTGCAGAGTTTGTCACAATGAGGGGTCTCTGGCGAGTTTCCCTGCTTTGTGTTTCCCTCAGGAATGAAGCGAGGAATCGTCCTGTCAGAGGAACAACGCTGCTGTAGTGTTTAAGAGTACTTACAGTGTCTCAGACTAGTGGAACCTGGGATTATATATGTGTAGAGACAAAAGTCCAAAAGTTTTGGGTCAGTAAAGATTTATTTTTTATTTTTTAATAAATACGCCTTAAATCGAGAAAAAAAGAAAAGAAAATAAAAAAGGACGTTTATGTTACAAAAGATGATCTTTTCTTTGAACTTTCTGTTCATCTGTGAATCCTGCAAAATAAAATGTATCATTAAACTGATCAAAAGTGACAGTAAAGACATTTATAATGTTACAAACGATTTATATTTCAAATAAATGCTGTTCTTTTCAGATGAAACTTTCTATTCATCTGTGAATCCTGAAAAATAAAATGCATCACTGTTTCCACAAAAAAAAATATTGTGCAGCACAACTGTTTTCAACATTGATAATAATCAGAAATGTTTCTTGAGCAGCAAATCATCATATTAGAATGATTTCTGAAGATCATGTGACACTGAAGACTGGAGTAATGATGCTGAAAATACAGCTGCGCATCACAGAATTACATTACAGTTTAACAGAGATTCACAGCTGTTTAAAATTGTAATAATATTTCACAATATTACAGTTTTTACTGTATTTTTGAACAAATAAATGCAGCCTTAGTGAGCAGAAGAGACTTCAAAAATATTAAAAATCTTACCAATCACAAACTTTTGAACGTTAATCTTTTCACCCTGTTTACTGTCTTCAGTGACTTTTTAAACTCATCCATATGCTAGTGTACTTCTAAACGTGGACAAAATAATTTTTTACACGTTTAAAAATGTAAAAATATACAGTTTTCACTTCCATAAAAAAAGAACAAAAATACTGATGACTCATCCTGCACTACACAGTTTTTATCCAATCAGATTCTCTCTAGAACGAGGATGCCCCTCCTCCTGCAACTGATTGTTGTTGCAAGTATCATGTCATGATTAATGGCTGTCCACTTCCTGTTTAAATAGGAAATATAAGTTCACTCTTAAATATGTGAGATTAAAAAAGGGTTCAAAGTGTTTCGTGATAGATTTAAATGATCTGCTCATATTTTCAGTTTATTTTGGAGCAGTGAACTCTGCTGCTGATTTGCACAGATCAGTATTTCAGACGGTTTGTCTCTTTTGTTTGTGCCGTGTGTGTCTGTGTTCAGCGAGCGCCAGCAGTCTGATGCCAGCAGCCGGAGCCCCTGGGCCGGGCCGGGCCGAGGACAGATGTCACCATATTGGACTGATGCACTTGACTAGATTTTATGTGGGAAGGCGATGTTAGGATAAACAGTTAAACACAAGAAACACATCCCCAACAGACCACACACTCCAAAACTACTCACATTTGGGTCTGTTTCTCACGCAAAGCTATCAGATGATTTGACGTACTGCACATGCGTCGTATGGTCAACTGTTTTTTTTTTTTTTTTTTTTTTTTTTGGAATTATGATGGCATTAATAATGATTAGTTTTTGTTTTGTTTTTTTGTTTTGTCTTTTGGAAAAGAGCAGCTTGGACATTCTGCAAAACATCTCATTTGTTGTTTCACTGAAGAAAGAAAATCAAACTGGTTTGAAACGACATTAAGGTGAGTAAATAATGATACAATTTTAGAATTTTGAATGCGTGACCCTTCACTGTATGATACATTTATATTCTTGGAATAACTGATGGAATTGTTTCCATAGCAGCACATGGAATAACAAACCAACCTTTGTTGCATAAATGAACATTCATCAGTTTATCAGATGCTGTGTGTGTGTGTGTGTGTGTGTGTGTGTGTGTGTGTGTGTGGTCATGTTGGCTGAGCTCCAGCCTCGTTCATCAGGCGGTTTGGAGTCTGTTTGTCTTGTGAGGTCAGAGAGGAGCAGGATGTGTGTGTTATTAACACTCATGCTGCAGTGTGTGTGTGTGTTTGCCCTGCAGCTGAACGTATGCAGAGGGTTCAGTACCATCACCCATAATCCTTCACTCTCTCCTGCCCCTCATGCTCCGAGCGTCTCTCTCTTTATCAGCTGTGATATAAAACAAACATTACAGCATAAATAACAGGTCCATTATACCATTTAACACTCATAATATTAAATATAATAATCGAAAAATCAATCCCAAAAAAAACATATTGGTGGATATATGTACAGCTTGGGGTCAAGTATTAAGAAATTAATACTTTTATTCATCAAGGATCCATTGAATTGATCAAAAGTGCCAGTAAATACATTTATAATGTTACAAAAGATTTCTGTTTCAAATAAATGTTGTTCTTTTGAATTTTCTATTCATCTGTGAATCCCGTATCCATAAAAATATTGTGCAGCACAACTGTTTTCAACATTGATAATAATCAGAAATGTTTCTTGAGCAGCAAATCATCATATTAGAATGATTTCTGAAGATAATGTGACACTGAAGACTAGAGTAATGATGCTGAAAATACAGCTGCGCATCACAGAAATAAATTACAGTTTAACAGAGATTCACACAGAAAACAGCTGTTTGAAACTGTAATAATATTTCACAATTTTACTGTTTTTCCTGTATTTTAATGAAATAAATGAAGCCTTGGTGGACAAAATCTTACTGACATTTACACACACACACACACACACACACACACACACACACACACACACACACACACATACATATATATACAGTATGTATATATTGAACTTATATTTGAGTGGTTGCTTGATATCCAGTGTAAATAATAACTGTGAAGCAGTCTGGTTGATGTGGGCCTCAGGGATCGTGGACTTACACTCCACTGGTCATCTGAAAGGTAAAGGAGGAGAGCAGGGGAGGTGGGAAAAGAAAAGACCTTCAGAGACTCTCACCTCGGCATCTCCCTGCGGAGGTCAAACGACGGAGAGAAGCTGAGGAGAGCCGGCTCCATCCCTGCTCCCAAAATGTCTAAAAGCTGTTGTGAAAGCAGAAGTGAGGTGTGCGTGGCTGCGGATCCCTGGAGAAGATGCTGTGAAGATCTCCACTTTCTTCACCTTCAACTGACTCCAGCAGTGGCACGTCACGGCCTGGTCACTTCACACACACACTCAGGCTTGAACTGTCCTGAATATCCTTCCAAAAACACACTCACACTCTCTGGAAGGTAATGGTGCGTTGGTCTCCGGGGTTCAGGGTGTTGTTGAACGTCTTGCAGGTTAAATGCACACTTAAAGACTCACTTCTCAACCTGAGCAGAACCCAGAGCCCAGAGAGACGCAACCGGGTTCAGCACACAAACACACACTTCTGCTCACTGCATGTGTGTGTGCTAAATTCAAATCTGCTTCATCACGGATCATAATCTGGCGTTCTTGTTGCATGCTTCACCTGCTGTCTGTCTCAACTCTTCATCTTTACACTTCACCTTCAGATAGGGTGAGCATACCATGTCCAGGACAGCATTTCTAAATTGCCTAAAATGTCCTGGTTTTGGATTTGTTTTCCTAATTACAGTCTCTCTACAGTCCTCATACATTATGCACTTGCTGCTTTGAGCGTTTCCTGTATGGTCAAACTATTGGTCATTACCTTTGGTAAGTATGAAAACAATTGAAAAATCAAAGCCAAAGCTTGGACATTTTTGACAATTTAGAAATCCCAGCTGGGAAAATGTCTGGCAAAAAGAGGACAAATGGACATTTTTTTTTTTTTTTATGTTTTATGTAAATGTATACACCTTTAAATTAAATAATATTATTGTATATATTGTGTGTATACTGTACATATACACACACTATATATATATATATATATATATATACTTTTTAAAATTGTATTATTAGAAATGTGAAAAATATAAAAAATAGATGTGTTTTGTGTTACAAAAATTTGTTGTTAAAAAAATAAGCATTGAGAAAGATACCAAGAATTTATTTTAGTTATGTTTTTTCTTTCTTTGTTTCTTAGTTCAATCACAGTTTTTATTTATCTTGTGTGGGTGTGAAAAAATAATATAAAACAATAATATCAGTCCACATCTCTCTATTCAATCAAATATCCCCCTTTTTTTACTTGTCAATATTATTTTATGGAACTCAAAATCATTACAAATGCAACGTCATGATGACTTTATTTATTTTTAGCATATTCTATTTCAAATGTTTTGATTTTCTGTATATGAAGAGCTTCATAGTAATAAACAAGAAAATACCAGCATTAATGTTGCAAAGTTCTTCAAATGTGAAATTCTTTCATGAAGGCTCTCAGTCTGTGTTTGTAACCTCCTGCCGTGTCTTCCATCAGGTCCTGTAGTGTCTGTCCAGGTAAGGTCTGTTAGGATTAAAACCACCTTTTGTTTAAACTCCTTCAATTATTAAACACCTTCACGTCCCCTCCGGGCCCGGGGACGCCAGATTAAAGGTTTTAGCGGAGCGATGGGGGCCGCGATACGGCGATGCTGTTATTCCAACATGAGCTTGTGTACAGTCAAATAATGACTCACTCAGAGAAAGCACAGAAACACAAAACTACCCGACAGACCTGCAGGAAACAGCTGTCGGAGACACGGACTCCACGCTGCCCTTTGGCTCTGGCTATATCTGTATTTATTTATTATTTTGTTTTATTTATCTGCTGGTTTTTATCCTTCTCTTTCTCTCTCTTACCTAGAAGCAGGTTGGCAGAGGTTCTAATGTTGTGTGTGTTCG
Organism: Cyprinus carpio; assembly: GCF_018340385.1. Classification (NCBI taxonomy): domain Eukaryota; kingdom Metazoa; phylum Chordata; class Actinopteri; order Cypriniformes; family Cyprinidae; genus Cyprinus; species Cyprinus carpio. Next base: position 4,860,264 of record NC_056577.1, read on the forward strand.
GCCGCTGGACGAATCCTCTGTTTCTCTGTAAACCTGCATGTAAATGGACTCGCGTCTCTCCGGAGACTCTCCGTTCGGCTGGAAATAGTGCACTTCACTTTGCTTTCCTGGTTTTTTTCTTTTTAAACCTGCTGCTCTAAAATACACAAACAAAAGAGTGCCGGGGATTTGTCTCATATGAGCAGCTTTAGGGAGGAAGAACAGCTCTGGCGTGTTTCGATTGAAGGAAATGTTTAATGCAGGAACTCTGCATAATCACAGACTCACGTATTTAAGAAGAACATACAGCACAGATCATGTCAATTTTCTTTGCGTCTAAGAAAAGTACATAAACGAGAAAGCAAGCAAGCACACACACATTCATCAGTTGGTTTGTATTCCATCTAAACATTTATTCAGACAGTCGTTGGTGAAGATGCGCTTGTCATTGTTAAAGATGCATGGCTTCTGTTGGAGAGAATCAGAAGAGCTCCGTAACGCTGAAGAGATGCAGGATCTCTGGAAATATACGAGCAGGTCAAGCGCCGCAGGGCCTCAAATCTCTCTCGCTCTCCTCGAGGCTCTGGGTCACCATGCAGACTAATTGTATTTTCAGGCATTTTGCGTGTTTTATTTTGATGTTCAGGAGAATTGTAAATGAGCTGAACAAAATGAAGATGAAGAGATGATGAGCTTTGACTTCTTCACAGGAAAAGGGATTTGTTCTCTTAAATCAGTCAGCATATAGTTAAATGGTGATGTTTGTCATTGTTTGGATGTTCAAATAATTTTCTCACACCAATAGAAGAACCATTTTGGGTTCAGTGAACACTTCTTAAAAGGACTTTTTTTTTTCTTAGTTTGAAGAACAGTTTAATGATCTAAAGAACATTTAGTGCAAAGGAAAGCTTCTGTGGATGTTAAAGTGACCTCGGAATAAGAGAGAAACAGACTAATATGAGCGTAGATGCCATTCTTCTAATGATGTAGCAAGTACATCGGGTGTTATGGGAAGTGTTCCCGGTTCCAGTTTACCTAATTAATGCAGCCTAGAAATCCTTTAACGGATTTGGATATTAGAAGTGTATTAGTGTGTTATGTGTAAGCCAGGTTAAAGAGATGGGTCTTTAATCTAGATTTAAACTGCAAGAGTGTGTCTGCCTCCCGAACAATGTTAGGTAGGTTATTCCAGAGTTTAGGCGTTAAATAAGAAAAGGATCTGCCGCAAGCAGTTGATTTTGATATTCTAGGTATTATCAAATTGTCTGAGTTTTGAGAACGTAGTGGATGAGAAGGACTATAATGCGATATGAGCTCGTTCAAATACTGAGGTGCCAAACCATTCAGGACTTTATAAGGTATAAGCAAGATTTTAAAATCTATACGATGTTTGATAGGGAGCCAGTGCAGTGTTGACAGGACCGGGCTAATATGATCATACTTCCTGGTTCTAATAAGAACTCTAGCTGCTGCATTTTGGACCAGCTGGAGTTTGTTTATTAAGCGTTCAGAACAACCACCCAATAAAGCATTACAATAATCTAACCTTGAGGTCATAAACGCATGGATTAACATTTCATTTGACAATGAGAGCATAGGCCGTAATTTAGATATATTTTTTAGATGGAAAAATGCAGTTTTACAAATGCTAGAAACGTGGCTTTCTAAGGAAAGATTTATAGTTATGACTTCCCAACTCATTAATATGAACTCAGAAACTTATCCGTGGAAGCACTGACTCAATGAACCAATGGTGTGAGTAATAGTCAGGCCTTTGTGTTTTCTGACCGATGATGGGTTATCTAATAACCTCACAAGCTTATACCACAAATCTAGTAACTAGTACAGTTATCATTCTGCTGTAGATATTTCGCTGTGAGTCCCGCAGAGCCGAACAGCAGAAGGCCAATAATGCAGCTCAATAAACTCAATGGTATTTTTGCATTGCCGTATCGACTGTGACCTGTGATGTTTAATGAAACCTGCACAGGCCCCAGAGAGACGCATTAACGGCCGGATCTCGCTCCGACTGCTCTGGATTGAGAGTTCAGAGGCTTGCGGATTCTCCCTGAAGGGATCCGGGAAACAAATTAGCCACATCCTGCAAACACATAGGTGTGTGACTCCATATTCCCATTCATCAATACATTCATCCTCCTCACTCAACACTGATGAAACTACAACAGATAAACAAGCAGAATGCATGTTACAGTACCACAGAAGCGTCTAAGGTAAACTGTCAGCTTATTGATATTATATACTGTATTTATATTTCTGCTAATTGTCTACATTGTGGAGTCCAGAAGGTTTACTTAGATACATTTTTTTTTTAATCTTTGATTTATTAGCACAACAGCACCTACAGGTCGGCTACTGAAAAGCAATCTATCCTCCTTCACAATCGGATTCTTTTATATCTGTGCCAGCTTTATGAATCTCATCTGATTTCATAACTGTGCATTTTGGGTGACAGGTTTAATATTTAAAAATGACATGTACCTGTGTTGGATTAATTATCATTTTAAACGTTCCATCATTGCAGTTATATACATAATTTCCATATTTCAATTAATATTTAAATGATGTATAGCATTTTATATGCAAATATGTAATATATTCAGGATTAGCTGTATTACCTTTAATCAGTGGCTGTCCTGAACTAGCAGCTCTGTTCTTAATAAGCTGTTTCTCTGCAAGTTCCTCTTTACTTATTAGAATACAATACACCAACGCTGGCCACAAAAAATGTCTAATATTATTTCTCACAATTAACGAAGAGTCGAAAACATGAGGGCCAAGTTAATTTGCACCGGCAACAGAGGTGGTAAACAGACTCCTGACTTCCCCAGAATCAGTGAAGTGTTTCAAATCTAATTTGAATATATGAATGTTTGCTTTGTCTGTTGTGCTAAACTGACTCTGTGATTCAGGGGCAAATTGCGGCGGTGGGTTTAACGCAGGCCAGCGCTCACAGAAGGATGACTGCGGGCAGGTTACAGCATTATTCTGCTCTCTGTTTCTTAAAACTAACAACCAACCTAGGACAGACGCTGGGTTACCTGGATAGAGGGCTTTCTGTCTGAAAGGAGTCATATCAGACCATTTTATGTTATTTAATACTTTTTCCTGCTATGCTCCATTTTTACTGTTGATATATATATATATATATGCTATGCCATCCATTTTTTCCTTTTTTCATGACCGTATATATATATATATATATATATTACTAACCATCCTTTTTTTTTTCATGACCGTTTTCCATTTTTATGTTTATGTTTCATCATCAGCTAGTAAAGCATATTGGTAGGTGGGGTGGAGTCTGTGATATGGGTGTGGTTTCAGTGGAGTGGTGTCTGTGGATGTGGGTTCAGTGTGGTTTCGGAGGTGGGTGGAGTCTGTGATATGGGTGTGGTTTGATGATGGGTGGAGTCAGTGGTGTGGGCATGATCTTATTGTGGGTGGAGTTTGTGATGTGGATGTGGTTTCAGTGTGGTTTCAGAGGTGGGTGGAGTCTGTGATATGGGTGTGGTTTTATGATGGGTGGAGTCTGTGATATGGGTGTGGTTTGATGATGGGTGGAGTCAGTGGTGTGGGCATGATCTGATTGTGGGCGGAGTTTGTGATGTGGATTTGGTTTCAGTGTGGTTTCGGAGGTGGGTGGAGTCTGCGATATGGGTGGGGTTTTAGGATAGATGGAGTCTGCTGTGAGGGTGTGATTTGATGCTGTGTGGAGCTTTTGATGTGGGTGTGGTTTGATGATGGGTGGAGTCAGTGGTGTGGGATCAGGTTTTAGATTGGATGGTTGGGTTTTGGTGGTGGGTGGAGTCTGTGATGTGGGTGTGGCTTGGGCGTTTTTTATGCCAAAAACATTCACAATTTATTTTTTCATGTCCGTTTTCCACCTTTGTAATGATGACCCTTTACAGCAGTGGTTCCCAATCCTAGTCCTGTAGAACCCCCAACACTGCATGTTTTTGGTGTCTCTCTTATCTGACACACACATTTGAGGTCTTGGAGTCTTCACTAATGAGCTGATGAGTTGAATCAGGTGTGTTTAAAAAGGGAGACATCTCAAATGTGCAGTGTTGGGGGTTCTCCAGGACCAGGATTGGGAACCACTGCTATACTGTATCAAAACTGATGCAATTTAATGCATTATTTTGATGTGTAAAACAAAGTTGTGATATGATAGAACAATGAACTCTTTTATTTCTAAACATCAATGACAATTTGATTCTTTGTGATATGAATCCCAGAGCAGAGAGAAAAACCTCCAAATAAAGAGTCTTACACCTCTATTGGTGCTCTGAGCGGCTGCAGAGACTCATTCTTACTCTGTGTGTGTGTGTGTGTGTGTGTGTGTGTGTGTGTGTGTGTGTGTGTGTGTGTGTGTGTGTGTGTGTGTGTGTGTGTTTGAGTGTAGAGATGTTACAGTGAGCGTGTAGACAGCAGTAAACTTATATGCCGGTAATGGATAGGTTTATTTTAGAGACAACCATCTGCTATCAATCTCTCTCTCTCTCTCTATCTCTCTCTCTCTCTCTCTCTCTCTCTCTCTCTCTCTCTCTCTCTCTCTTTCACTCAGGGAAAACGATAAAGACAGATTCTGTCGTGAACGGGAGCCCAGGGTCCTCTGGAGGCTGAATTCTCAGGCATTTTCTGTAACAGTAATAAAAATGAGCAGGCTTAAAGGTGACATTTCACAATTTACTCTTATTTGTGTCTATAAAGTGCATTCTGCGGCTCTTGACTCATTCACGGTGTCTGCGTGTAAGAGGTGAACATTAACAATGTCCTGAGCAAATGGAAATGCTATCCCCTTTTATTAAAGCACCTGCGCTGTGTCCAGCAGGCCTGACCTCAGAGGAGACATTTTCACCTACTGTCACCTCCCATATCCTTCAATTTATGCTCGTCTGTGCTCTCTAAACCCAAGGGCCTGGAAAGGTAGGCGTCAAAGACAGAAAGAAAAGAGGGAAAACATGTTTGCCGTTGACTTTATTGAAGGATATTCATCATTTATAATATATTAAGCATGTTTTTTTATTTTTTTTGGTCATTATCTTTGTGATGGGATGAGGAAATATTTACGTTCATATGGGGACATAAAGTAGAAAATCATTGTGTTGGGTGGAGCCAGTATTGTGGGTGTGGTTTTGGTGGTATGTAAAGTATGGTGTGGGTGGTGTCTTTGTTGTGAGCATAGTGTTTGGTAGAGTGTGTTGAAAGGTGTGGGCGTGGCTTGGAGGTGGTTCTTTGTTGTGGGTGTGTCATTGGGTGGAGTCTGTGATGTGGCAGTGGTTTTGTCGGTGGGTGGAGTCTGTTGGGAGTGGTGTTTATGTTGCAGGTGTGATGTTTAGTAGAGTGTGGGTGGAGTCTGGTGTGAGTGGTGTCTGTTTTGAAGGTGTTATGTGTGGGTGACATATGGGTGTGGCTTGGATGTGGGTGTGGCATTGGGTGGAGTCTTGGAGTAGTTTATAGTTGTCACGAGGATGCGGGGATGAACTCAAGCGCAGACAGGATGCACCACACACAAGGTTTATTACTGACAAAAAGGGAAAACAAAACCCACGAGGGGGAAAACAACAACTAGGGAGAAGACAAAACACTTAACAAGACTCTGACTAGACTGAATTTGTAAAACAAAAAGACTCTTCACTCTGGTTATCATACAACAGCAATACAATCCACAGGTTTGACAATGTGCAACAATGAACCGCACCAGACAGCGAACACGGGATTTGGAAATAGGGAGACTAATGATAACATAACAGGTGACACAGGTAAAGCAATAATGACAAAACGAGGATAACAAGGGGGCAGGGCAAGGGAACGAGACAACACAAGCACATGACCCAAAGACAAGGCCATGTGCTTGCACACAAAACACGTGTCTGTCATGATCCTGCCTCAAGACTAGAGAAAAATCAAGGACAAGAGGGTAGAATCATGACAATAGTGTAGTCACGGAAACTGTTCCAGGGTTTCTGCTCTATTTCAAACTGCTGTTCAAATCCTCATATGCAGTATCTCACTAATCAACAACAATGAGCATGTCAGACAGCATATATCTTAAACACATTCATCCAAAAACCGGACCGGCTGACCCTTCTAATTGGTCATGCATGCTGCACAACACTTTAGAGTTTGAGAGCTTATGGCTTCTGTTGATTTAAGGTGAGTCTTAAAATTGTAATATAAATGGAAATGTGCCTGTTTTTATATTTAAATGACACTAACTGGCCAAAGTAACAAATCACAGGCACACAGTTAATCACTGCGCTGACACTCACTTCTGCTGTTTTAACCGAAACATGTTGACCGTTTAGTGAACAAATCTTTTTCTATTATTTTCTTGTTTTTTTGGCATCCTTTTCATAATCCCTAAAAAGATGGAGATGCTGGAGACCAGAGAGTGAAATCCGTGTGGCGTTTTATTCAGTTACTGTGATTAGACTTTTTTTAAGTGTCATGCAGCGGACTGCTCGGGTTTTGCCCTAATGCCAACAGATTGACAGGCGTGCTACAGCACCGAACACCCACGCGGCCTCCGAGGGGACAAACTTTTATCTCGTCAAAGTGTCCTACACGGCTAAGACAGAGCGCATCAATCTGAGACGTTTGAGAGGCGAGCGCTAATGTGACTTCAGCGCTGTCACCTCACAGAGACACTTGGAGACGCTCAGAGGCCAAACCCATTACGCTAATGACCGTCCAATCGCCATGACCAATCAAATATGCCGACTCCCCCTCCGCATGTCTAAATGTGTCTGCAGACGCTGGCAGAGGAGAAGGAGCGGAGGGACTTTATTTTGACAGCGACTAAGGGACGGTTGACAGTAGCGTGCCAGTGAGCATCACTCAACGGACGGCCCTCTTCAAAAACAACAGTCGGGTTCAGTCCACTTCTATTGTTCAGACTTCCGGCCTGAAAACACGTCTCCAATTTACAGTCACTGGAACAGAACTCACTTCTTTCACTGTCTGGGTGTCTCTGATTTTTATTGATGTGGAAGCAGTTGTTTGGTGAAGTTTTTCAGGGAATTCTTCCAGCGCTTGTCAGGGAAGCCGCAGCGATTCCCAGGGTCACTCGAAACAAAAGACCGATTGAATAAATTTGTGTAAAAACATAAAGAGGCAAACAAAATCTCAGCATGTTTCTCGACACTTCCTGAGCATCTCCACACACACTGGCCGGATCGGACGAGATGTTTCTGGGCTCCAGAGCGAATCTCTGTGGGACGAATCTGAGCCCCTCCTGAGTTTCTGTCAAAACCCAACAGCAATCCAATCAAACACACACAAGTGTTGTTATTGTTAACTAAAACTATTCCAAATCATGTTTGCTCATTGAAATAAAGTTGAAATAAAATATAAATATTTGAATAAACACATAACTTTAAAAACCTAAATGGAAATTTTAAATGTTGGCTTGGCAACCAGCCAGTGTTATTTTAGTATCACTGAGATACTGTGATAGTGTTTGATAATATTTTGAATTAGATTTTTCTTTTATATTTTCTCCTTTCAGATTTAGATTTAGTAATGTTGTTGTGTGTTTTTGTCATTCTTATCTATTTTTAATTATTTTTATTTTATTTTACTTTTAGTTATTTTAGGAAAAGTTACAACATGAAACTTAAAAAAAATAAATAAAAAAAAAAAACAGAAATGTTCCTTTAGAAACTAGCTGAAATAAAATAAGTTAAAGTTTTTAAAATTGTATTTTATCTCAGTTTATTTGTTTTCAGTTTCAGTATTTATATTATTATTATTATTATTATTATTATTATTATTATTATTATTATTATTATTGTTGTTGTTGTTGTTGTTGTTGTTGTTATTATTATTATTTAGGTTTAGTTAACTTTAATAACCCTGCAACTAGAATAAAATTATTAAAGCTAAAACTAAAGCTAAACAGAAATATTTAAATGTATTTATTAAATTTAAATTTTAAATTTATTTATAATAAAAAAATGACAAAACATAACAGAATTACTAAAAATTTAACGTAAACTAATATATATATATATATATATAACATACATACTGGGACAAATATACCATGAATGCACTAAACATCTCTGGTTAAGAATGTCTGCCAAAAGAACAAAATAACAGGATGCAGTATAAATAATACTAAAATAACACTAAAACACAATGAACACACTTAATCTGGCATAATTAAAGGCATGGTAAATAAATAAATAAATAAATAAATAAATAAATAAATAAATAAATAATGTCATTTATTCACCTTAATGTCTGACTTACTTTATTCTGTGAAACTCAATTGTTTAACAGAAAGTTAACGCTGCTGTTTTTCTCATAGTGTTTTGACAGTGATGAGGCTCCAAAAATGACAATAGGCACCATAAAAGCATCATATTAATAGTCTACTGGACTCATGCACTATATTCCAAGTCTTCTTAGTTCATATGAAGGTCTGTGTGAAGATGTGTCGTGTCAGGTTTGACGTCACTGATGCCAAGCAGCATTGGTTCTCGCATGTCTCATAACTGAACACATCACTACACGTAGATATGCACATAAATGCCATTTGAGACCTATCTGAAGATGATCATTAAATAATGTAAATTATATAAAATAGATTTTATATAAATTACACAAAAAGCTTTAATATTACTTCATAAGACTATTGCACACAGGTGAGATGGACTATATTTATAATATATTTTGCTTTTGAGAGCTTGACAGCGTTTGCCTCCCTCCACTTTCACTCTGTGTAATAGATTAGCATAAAGAAAATCATTTTGGTGAAATGTGAGAGTTAGTAAACGATGACAGATTTTTGTTTCCTAAACTGCTTCACACACACACACACACACACACACACACACACACACACACACACACACACACACACACACACAGCAGATGTGGCGTATTTTCTCACCAGCAATAATAATTAACATTCAGGGAAATTTGAGCAGATGAAAATGATTAAATTGCTTATGTACACTGCAATATTGTCTGGTTCTGACATAAAATCACAAACCTGTCCCTGTGCAAAATGCAAATAAATAAACTTTTATTCAGCCTTTGCACATTTGCATATAAATCCTTCGCAATATTCCATTTTCTGCCCGGCCAAATTAGTAATCGGCGTGATGAAATCCGATAACTCCAGCTGTAATTTCTGAAACTAATGTCAGAGGCCTTTGTTCATAATTAAAGGAGAAGAAAAGGACTAAATGTATTTACCTCGTGGCTAATGTAAGGAAACATCATAAATATTGAAAAGTGGAGTGATTATTGTGAATTCCATTTGCATAAGTATTGTGTTGAACCTGTAATCCAGCTGAGCTCCGGATGGAAACTTTTGTTCATAAAACGACTGCAGTCTCATTTGTAACTGATTCAGTGGACACATAATGCAACGCAAACACACTTACCGTACAGCCGTGAGTTATTCTGACCTCTAACAGAGCGATCAGAGCGGTTTGGTTCTCTTCATCGTGGCCGCAGACGTTAAGCAGGTGGTTTATAATGAAGCTGATTCTGACCTTTTAATGCTGCAGTCATTGATTGAGAACGGCAGCAGGCCCGGCTCAGTCCGGAGGTGATAGATTATTTAATTAACTATTGACCTTTCTGCCGCCCATTCATCGATGAAAAGCCTTTTATGACAGAGCTGTGTTCAGGCAAAGGGCTGCTGAGTTTTGATTTTTGGATTCACAGTTTGGATTCTGTTCCTTTTGTAGACCATGTTGCATTTTCAGCCTGATCTTGTGAGGTTTCTCTGTTACTGTATTCTTCAAACATAATCTGTCAGTCTTTTTGTCTGTCTGCCTATGTGTTCAAAAACAGCTGACTATTAATTTTATTTTTATAGCATGTGGTTTGTACATTACACTGTAAAAAAATAATAAAAAAAGGTTTTAGTTTTAAATAAAATTTACAGTTGAATACTGTAATTTCATTAACTGATATAATGCTAATATACCAACCTATTGAAGTACTGAAATCTGTTTTGTACTTTTGTAATACACTGATAGCCACCAAATGCAGGTGGTGATGAGAAAGTCACATGATGAACAAAAAGCCCATCACAAGCAGCTTTTCAATATTTACATATATAGAAGGTGCACAGTGTCATTCACACAGACACTAAACACCATCGTGGTAACACACATGAAACTGAAATAATGCAATTAACATTCCTTTAACAATATAAGGTGTAACACACAACCCTAATGTACACAACTGAAAAAAAAAAAAAAAAAAAAAAAACTAAGAAGAAACATAGTTATTTCAATTAAAAAAAAAAAATAAATAAATAAATAAATAAATGTGATGCAGGGAATTCTGGGAATGTCAATTTACGGTTATTTACCATATATAGAAGGGGAATTCACTGTTAACCATTTAACAGGTTTTTACTGTAGTCTTTTACCGTTAAATTCACGGTCATTTTTTACAGAGTACATATTGTGAAACAGTGTATATGCATCACAGAACTATATATATATTCTTCTGAAAATCATAAACATTTTCATCAGTCTCACATGTTGAATGTGTTTAATAGCATTATGTGATGGGAATGACAACATGAACATTATGAAATACTATTTCTCGTTCAGCATTTTATGTTTCTTAAATGCACACAATAACATTTTCAGTTTTTGCATAAGTTGACTAAATTACAGCTTGATTACAAATGATGCAGAACAAAACCATTTTATTCAAATCATATGTAGCAGTTTTCTTTGTTTTCACCGTCCATCATAAGTCTTATATCACAAGCTTGCCACAGGCCTTAATGAACCTTAATAATCCATAATCACTACTACTAACTTACTAATAAACAAACTAACAAATAAAACTTTATTAGAATAAAAAACTGTTGGTCATGATGGAAATGATGCTACAATAATTATACATTTTTTTCACATGATAAATGATTGTTTATTTCATTTTGGGCTTAAATATCATAGGATTAATCATAATAGTTTATATAGTTATGATGGAATTTCATAGTTCATCTTTGGAAGTCTAGGTCTGGGAATAAAATAAGTAATAAATACACATCAATATATTTTTTATCCAAATGTACATACAAAATCTGCACCGATATGCATTATATGTACAGTATGTTAGATTCCCGGTTCAAACATGTTCTCTTCTTTGTCTCTTATTCTTTAACAGTGAGTGTGCTATATTCTTTCTATTTCAGTTGTTCCTGCTGATCTATTAGAAGTGTTGATCGCAGCACGAGCGCAACCTCCCGCCGATCCAGAATCAGTGCTAGAATGTTTCCACAGATGTCAGATTCCCTCCCTGTAGAAAGACTCTCTCGAGTGCAGTTAAAGAGAGACGCATGTCTTACCTTCCAGAGCAAAGAGTAAATTGGCCTCGAGAGGTTTTCATCTATTCAACCTGTTCATCAGCAGGAGAAAGAGACGGAATGGAGCGAGACAGAACCAGCTCTGATGTGTCTGACTGAGAGATGATTCACATTCAACAGCCAGCGACATGCTGATGTTAAAGAAGCAGTTTAGCGTTTCCAAATCACTTATGAAGTTCCTTTTATGTTTAGATGATGTCTTAGAAGTCAGCTGCCTATGTAGACAGCAAGGATGTTCGCTAAGTTTTGGAACAAAGCCTTAGAATATTCTATAAAAATTGAATAATAATAATAATAATAAATACAATAAATAAATAAATAAACAACACACACACACACACACACACACACACACACACACACACACACACACACACACACACACACACATATATATATATATTATATATATATATATATATATACAGTACAGGTCAAAAGTTTGGAAACATTACTATTTTTAATGTTTTTGAAAGAAGTTCCTTCTGCTCATCAAGCCTGCATTTATTTGAACAAAAATACAGAAAAAAAATTTAATATTGTGATATATTATTACAATTTAAAATAATTGTTTTTAAATTTATTACACTTTAAATTATCATTTATTTATGTGATGCAAAGCTGAATTTTTAGGATCATTATCACATGATCCTTTAGAAATCATTCTAATATGATGATTCATTATCAAAGTTGGAAACAGTTCTGCTGCTTAATATTTTTTCAGAACATGTGATACTTTTTTAGGATACTTTGATGAATAAAAAAGTAACAAAAAAAAAAAAAAAAAAGAAGCTATGTTTTTAAAATATAAATATTTTGTTAACAATATACACTACTGGTCAGTAATTTGGGGTTAGTAATTTTTTTTTTTTCTTTCTTTTTTTTAAATAAAATCAATACTTTTATTCAGCAAGGATGTGTTAAAGTGATAAAAAGTGATAGTAAAGAAAATATATATTAGAATATATATTATTATTTTTTTATTTTATTTTGAAAAAATGCAGTTCTTTGTAACCTTTTAATTCAGCAAATATATTAGACAGCAGAACTGTTTCCAACACTCATAATAAATCAGAATATTAGAATGATTTCTAAATGATCATGTGATAGACTGGATGTTACATGTGACACTGAAGGCTGGAGTAATGATGCTGAAAATTCAGCTTTGCATCACAGGAATATATATATATATATATTTTAAGTATATTAATAGATAACTATATTTTAAGTTGTATAATATTTCACAAAATATTTTTTTTTTTTTGTATTTTTGATCAAATTCAAATGCAGGCTTGATGAGCAGAAGTTGTCTTTCAAAAAACATTTCACAATAGTAATGTTTTTTTTCAAACTTTTGACCTGTACTGTATATATATGATGATATATATATAATATATATATTTATATTTATATATATACTAAAACTTTAACTAAATTTTAAATGAAAACAGAAAATATAAAAATACAAATAATAGTATCTTGATACTGAACTATCACTGTCTTCAGCAGAAACACCTGCATTTGAGCTTCTTCTCTCTTTGTGACTGAAGGTGAGCTGTGTAAAAACAAACTTCATCGCTGTTTCAGTTCTCATCTGCATGAGTAAATATTTGCTGTTGTTTCAGAGATTTCCTGATTATTTGTTTCTGTCACATAAAAGTCAGATGTTTATTCGGCCGCACACAGGTTCACGCTGCACGTCTGACGCTATCAATATTTATTGCTTATTGTTTAGGGATATACAGGCCTGCAGATTACACACACACACACACACACACACACACACACACACACACACTCATGTGAGGCGCAGATCACTGGATATCTGTCGCATTCTTTCTGTTCTATTAAAGCATGACACAGGGAGGGATCGCCGGACCTGTAAATATTTAATAACTTCTCCAGGTTATTCATAAAACAGACTCTCTGTACAGATCAACACACTCTACCGCACACACACACACACACACACACACACACACACACACACACACACACACACACACACAGTGTATGACAATCAGAACTTCCACACTTATAGTTCAGAGAGAACAGTCAGAAACACATCAGATCTCTGTGTTCTCTGAGCTGATCTGAAGGAAAACCTCTAAAGTTCTGCATGAAGGATTTGAACACAGTTAACTCTTTTAAACAGAGCTGAGAGTTTGACAATAGTTAGCAAAAATGAAAATCTGTCTTCATTTAGTCGTCTAAAGTCTTCCCACAGAAAAGAGAAGACGAGTTGATTCATTGCTAGACAGCAGTAAGACTTTTTTCTCCTGAAATCTTCTGCTCCTCAGATGTTCCTTTTGAGAAAAGCTCTCATCATCTCACACGTGTCTCCTCTAGAGTTTCAGATCATGTCTCATCTGTGCTCAGCTTTACCAGGAGACCAGTCTGTGATCACAGTTCAGAGATTTAGAAGAAACCTGTGTTAGTATACTATTGTTGATATGCAGTTATATTATTTTATTTTTATATGTTCAGTTTTCATTGTAATTAGAGTTTAGTTTTTTTGTTATTTTGTGTCCTTTTTTTTTTTTTTTTTTACTCTTCAACAGCTTGCTTAGTTGGCTAAGCAACATATTTATAATTTCCATTTATTTTATTTTTTTTATGTAGTATTTATATTTTCAGTTTTATTTCATTTTTAATACTTAATTTTAGTTTTAAACAATAACAACACTGGGAGAAACGTCTAATACAAAGTTGACGATTAAATGAAACAGCTGAAAATTTCATGAAGTCCCAAGAGCAATGAAGGAGCAACATATGAGCAATAATGTGAACAATAATGCTTGTGTGTGTGTGTGTGTGTGTGTGTGTGTGTGTGTGTGTGTGTGTGTGTGTGTGTGTGTGTGTGTGTGTGTGTGTGTGTGTGTGTGTTTCTGGCTCTGAGCTGTGTTCTGAGAACACTTCCACACAACACACTTTACATGAATGTTTCCATTCTGATATCAAGATCTTCTGAAGATGGGCATCTCCCTCGCTGAACAAGCACATGCTGTATTGAAAAATCATGCTTTTTCTCTGTTAAATATCCTGAGCTTGCATTAAAGTTCGTGTAGTTCTAATCAGGGGATTTTAGTAAACAGGTTTAAAATTGTTTTTTTTTTTTTGTTTTTTTTTGTTATATTAAGGCCACAAAATATTTTATTTCTGCAGAATTTTTTGAATACATTTGACTTTTTTTTTGTGTCCCGCCGTTTTTGTCGAACAATGAAAATCCACCATAAAAATATGAACTATGAAATATGGACTCTTTTTGTCAATGACTGTCTTTATGCGTGAATCTTTGATTTGTTTATTCAATTTATTCATTCAAAATTGCTGATTCATTTCGGAACAAAACAATTGACTCTTATGTGTGATTCATCGAATCATTTACTCAGTCGATTTGTTTAAAACACTGATTCATTCAAGAACGAAACAAGCGAGTCTGAATCATTCATTTAACCGATTTGTTTAAAAACACTGACTGATTCATTCACATGTTGCTCAGAAGTATTTGCAATTTATTGTAACAGATCACTGGCAACGTGCGCTCAATATGTACAAACCCGATTCCAAAAAATTTGGGACACTGTACAAATTGTGAATAAAAACAGAATGCAATGATGTGGAAGTTTCAAATTTCAATATTTTGTACAAAATACTAAGGGCCCGAAGATCATGGGCATCCAGTATGGTTTTCCGGCCTTGACCCTTACGCACAGAGATTGTTCCAGATTCTCTGAATCTTTGGATGATATTATGCACTGTAGATGATGATAACTTCAAACTTTTTCGCCGCAGCATTGGGGGAATTGATCCTCTGCCCATCTTGACTTCTGAGAGACACTGCCACTCTGAGAGGCTCTTTTTATACCCAATCATGTTGCCAATTGATCTAATAAGTTGCAAATTGGTCCTCCAGCTGTTCCTTATATGTACATTTAACTTTTCCAGCCTCTTATTGCTACCTGTCCCAACTTTTTTGGAATGTGTAGCTCTCATGAAATCCAAAATGAGCCAATATTTGGCATGACAAATTCAAAATGTCTCAATTTCAACATTTGATATGTTATCTATATTCTATTGTGAATAAAATATAAGTTTATGAGATTTGTAAATTATTCCTTTCCTTTTTTACTCACAATTTGTACAGTGTCCCAACTTTTTTGGAATTGGGTTTGTAGTTATTTTTTTTTTTGCTATGGCTGCAATAATAATTATATTTACATGACATAAATGTAATTGTAACTTGTTTTTGACAAATCGATTGTAAAACTGATGCAAACATTAAATGAGCAATTGTGAGTACAAAGACGAGAGATGTGCCTTTTTTATTAATAATTCGTATTTTTATATAGGTTTTATATATTTCTGTCTGCTCTTCCTAATGAATATTAATTTGTCACTGTATTTTCTGTAGCAGTTACAGTGTGACTCCCTCCCCTGTTATACAACATTACAGTGTGTGTGTGTGTGTGTGTGTGTGTGTGTGTGTGTGTGTGTGTGTGTGTGTGTGTGTGTGTGTGTGTGTGTGTTGACACGTTGTCCTCTTCCGTGTCTCCCTCTGTTTGTCTCAAAGCTCTAATCATTTTATTTTCTGCCTGAATTTCTCTAAATGGAGGTGATGAACAGAAAGCGCTCTCCATGTGAAGAGAGCGTCTGTGTTTTTATTACTGTCACGCTTGTGCGGCTGTAAAGCTTCCAGTAAACTACGTCTCTTTATTATTACACTGTGAGAAAGTCACAACCCAGAAGACACACACACACACACACACACACACACACACACACACACACACACACACACACACACACAACTTTCAGGAAATAAAAATGGGCTTTCATTTTATGTGCCTAAATTTTAACCCACCCCCCCCCCCCACACCTTTGTATTGAAGTGAAAAGTTCTACACACACAAAATTGAACAAAATCTGATCTTTGAACATTCAAGTCAAACATAAATTTAAAAAAATATCTTAATTCATCTTCATTTTTGTCCAGCATAAATTCACTGTATATAACAGCTCAGCA
The DNA here is from genome assembly GCF_018340385.1 of Cyprinus carpio. Classification (NCBI taxonomy): domain Eukaryota; kingdom Metazoa; phylum Chordata; class Actinopteri; order Cypriniformes; family Cyprinidae; genus Cyprinus; species Cyprinus carpio. The sequence continues at coordinate 4,876,643 of NC_056577.1, forward strand.
CAGAAGTCTGTTTCCACCATGGAACTGTGTGTGTGTGTGGTGTGTGTGTGTGTGTGTGTGTGTGTGTGTGTGTGTGTGTGTGTGTGTGTGTGTGTGTGTGTGTGTGTGTGTGTGTGTGTGTTTTCAGGAATTGTATTCATGTAGGTCACATTCTCACTGGAGGCCGATGATATTTGTACGATGTAAAAAATCCCAATTATTTCCTCCGGAGCGATTCGTCATGTTGAAATGCAGCACATGTGTGTGTGAATGTCTGTGAGCAGATGCTGGAGAATGTTGACCATCCGTCAGAAATCTGAGCTGCTCCTTTAAGAGCTGAGCGATGGGAAAGCCCTCTCTCTCTCTCTCTCTCTCTCTCTCTCTCTCTCTCTCTCTCTTCTGACTTTCACATGAGAAACTCTCTCCATCCTTCACATCGGTGAGCGAGTGACGTGTCCTCAGCAGTGCTGTAGATCCCTTTCTCATTAAAGACTCATAAATTCTGGCTAAATTTAACACACACCTCTTTCACTGCCTCTCGGTCTCTTTCCCTCTTTTCTGGTGAACCTAAATCACTTTAATTAGATCTCAGGAACAACTTTGTCATTATCAGAAATAACAATAATACAAATATTAAATAATAATACAAATTTTCATTCAATAATACAAATCTTTGCCACTTTAATTGTACTTCATCTCCAAGCTCATCCGTTCTCTGTCTGTCTGAATAAATCAGAAAGGGATTTCAAAGGTAATATTAATACAAACAACAATAACAGGCCAATTTAAAAAAAAAATCAGTCAAAAAAAAAAACAAAAAACAAACAAAAAAAAAAAAAAAAAAAAAATAAAAATAAATAAAAAAATAAAAACAAATAACATAATTACAATAATCATCAAAAAATTAAACTAAATAAAGACTAATTATCATTACTGTAATGCTCCAGATGTTCTACTTTCTTATGAGTAATGATCATTTGTGGTGAATTATGTTTAATTATCACAAAAAAAAAAAACTAAAATAAACTAATAAATAAAAATATGTTTCTTCATTTTCTTCATGCACATTTTTTTTTTTTTTTTTTTTTTTTTTGGTTAGACACTGCATTGTAAGAGTTTGACGAGATCATACCAAAATTCTAACCAAATAAAATAAAAAAAATAAATATATTTTTATTTCAAATGTAAGGAAATTAAATAAAGAAAATGAATAAAGAGGTCTTTATAATTTTAGGACCAATTAAGAACATTTAACCCCATATTTTCAATACTGAATAAATATACCATGAAAGTAATGCAGAACATTTTAATGAGTTATTCTTATTTTGTTACACTCTGCAGTTTAATATTTAGTGTCAGAAATTTGTACTAAGAGCACTAGTAATTCTTTCACCAGAGCAGAATCTAAAGCCACGTGAGAGTCAGAGAAACTAAAGTTCAGAAGACGATGCTCTTTAAGAAACTGACAAAAGACTGTGATTCGAACCGAACTCTCTTGTTTCTTTCAGTCTGTGTTTCTGTTCTGTCGTGGAGTCCAGCATTAGTCCGGATGCTGTTTGTGTCCATCAGAGCAGATGAATGCAGCAGAAGTGCTGTGTGTGTGTGGATTCGTGGCTGTCGCTCTTCTGATGAATTATTTACAGCAGGAGAAGTCTCGTGTTTCTCACGGAGAGCTGCGGCCATCAGGAGCAATGCAGTCACACACACATCGTTAAAGGAGATGGTGGAAAACCCTCCTCATCAGCTCACACTGTCTGTGTGTCATTAGTTTCATCTGTGCGCTGACAGATAATGCCGTGGATTGTGTGATGGTTAAACGTGTTTACAGTGAAGCTGATGAGAGATGTGAGTCCTCCAGACGTCAGTCACTGACCTGATCAAACACCCAGCACAGTCTTTATCCACAACAAACAACTGAAATAATGGATGTCTCCTCGTTCCAACACACACACACACGCACACACACACACACACACACACACACACACACACACACACACACACACACACACACACACACACACACACACACACACACACACACACACACAGAGGTTCTCTGAACTGATTTTACATTGGACATAAGACAAAAGTAACAAAATGTCCTTTTAATCAAACATGAAATGTATTAATATTACCTTGAACTGCACAGGCCCAGTGATATGCCACATATTGTGTTTGTATTTTGCATGTTATCCACCGACAGATGAAATGAAAAAATTAAAAGAAATGAAAATTTAACCTTTAAAACAAAAAAAAAAAAATAAAAAAAATTTCCCCCTCCCTTTAAAAATAATAATTTCAATTTGGCAATTGATTTCCTTTGTTGATTTCCTTTGTTGACTTGTATTTATTTATTTATTTGGTTTGAACAAAATTGTCATTAACTAAAAACAAAACCATACAAAAGTACAACTTGATACAAAATCAACAGTGACTGAAAAAAAATATTAAGAAAAAAAAAACTTAGTACCTTGTTTTATTTGTTTATTTTGTTTAACATTAAGTACTAAAATAACTAAAAATTAAATAAAACTAATACATAAAATAAAAAAATAAAAAAACGGTATAGACATATTTTTTAAACAAAAGTAATAAAAATGACAATTATTCAACAATATATATATATATATATTTAAACTGAAACGTGAAAACAGAACATCTGCAAATAAAATCTAAGGAGAAATAGTAACAAAAGTATAATTGTACAGAATATAAATAATACTAAATATAATAAAATAACACTGTTCATAACCAACCAAAACACTGGTTTAAATGACTTCAATAGAATTATAATTATTATTTTTTTAATAACCCAAATTATATTCTAAACCAGTTCCTTTACTTAAAATAAAATTGTATTGTGCATACATAAACATCAGTGATTCATGATTTACTTTATAATTTATTTGCAGCTGTCTCCAAAACTAGCTATATATGTTCACTTCAGTAGATAAAAAAGCTGAATATAAAACAGAATATAAAGCCTAGAATATAAAATAATAACATACACAATTATTATCTAAATACATTTTACAGACTTCCATAGACTAATGATTTTTATTGCTAATGACTACAAACTAACATTCAGCTCCAGACTCAAAGCCTTCAAGAAAACATTATTAATTGTTCTTCCAATTGAAGATGTCCCTGAATGTCCTCAAAGAAACGTTTTGTCAGATTTAACACTTCTGGGTAAAATTTTGTTCCCAAACCAAGGGTAGTTAACACATGCACACACACACACACACACACACACACACACACACACACACACACACACACACACACACACACACACATAGAGATGAGTGTGTAAAGTGTCAAATCCGGCAGCCCAGTAAAAAAAAAGTGTAGTTTAAATTTCTTTGCTGAGTCTGTAAAACGTTTTCACGGTAGTCTCAGCATTTTAATTGATAAGAGAATGTTCTGAAGTCTTATTAATGGTTGATATAAAGAGCGACATGATCAGCTGTTAGCGGTGTAATCTGTGAGAGAACAGTCCTCCGCCGCTGGCGTTCAATCAGAAATAACCACATCTGCATATTCCAGCGCCTCCCAGCACTCCACAAAACCACACACTCAAAGAACGAATGACCTGCAACTTTCTGCAGAAGTTTCTTCGCAGATCTTTGTGTTTTCTGTGCGCTTTAAAACGTCCCAGTGGTTTTTGCCAGGAAGAAAATAAAAAGATCCATTATTTAAACAGCGTTGAAACTCCTCCCCTAAAGCACCTTCCTTCTGTGTTATTAAACTTAATATGAAGCAATTATTCAATTTTAATATAACGTTATGAGAAAACAAGCGATTCGGAGTTTAATTGGTGTTGTTTTCATGAAGCTAACCTCTGTTCTCTTCCTCTTCATAAAACACACATTTTGCTGCTGAGCAGAGATGAAAATTAAATTTTCTTTCATCTTCTTGTCATTGAAATGCATGTTGTGGAGGAGAATGAAAAAAAGGTTTTTATAAACATAACCTACTAATGTGTTTTACCCGTGTTCATTTCAGTAATTAGTGATTTAATGGGAGTTTAAGGGTTTTTAAACAAATTAAATTCACAGCGGAGCGTGAATCGGCAGGGCTTTATACGTATGTCGGCCGTTTGCAGATCCGGCTGCTGAGAGGAAGACGAGGGTCGATGCTGGTCTTCATCACTGATCGGAGCAGCAGAATATGTACATTGAAATAAAGCCTTGTTTCTTCACCTTTATGAAAAGATTTGTGCTCATTTAATGTGTACAGCTGCCAATTTAGTTGCAATTTACTGGAATATATGTTTTAACCAAGAATGATTTCACAATAAAGCTAGATTTCCTGCAGTGTTTGTGCAGCAGAAGTGGAACAGTGTTCAAGTCTGAGCTGAATTCAGACTTTAAAGCATTAAAGATGTTGAAATGGATCCAAGAAAGAAAAGAACAATCACAATTCTGTATGCAAATAGACCAGTCACACAAACATTTCTGAAGCAGTGCAAAACACAGAACACAGCAGTCTCATGATTTCAAATCATCATAGGGTGTTTATTTATTTATTATCAAAATACATTTCTGATATTTGCAACAAAATGCAGCTTTTTTGTGTTTGTCTTGTTTTTAAGTCATTATCTTGTAAGGGTATAGTATTGGTTCTCAAGCGCTTATGTTTTTTTGCTCTCTTAAATCACATTTTTTATGCTTTTATCTGCTCAGGTGTGTGTGTGTGTGTGTGTGTGTGTGTGTGTGTGTGTGTGTGTGTGTGTGTGTGTGTGTGTGTGTGTGTGTGTGTGTGAGTGAGAGAGAGAGAGAGAGAGAGAGAGAGAGACAGGATGATTATAAGTCAGTGTAACCTAACAAACTCCAGAAATAACCAGCGCACTGACTCTGTGAAAACCTTGTGTGTGATTTGTTGATGTAATTACCTCGAACAGTTTGTCCATTAATGTGTCCCTCTGCACATCACACCACAACACACACACATCTGCTCTGAGCGAGAGCACAACATCAGTTCAGGAGAGAGCGATAGATAGATAGATAGATAGATAGATAGATAGATAGATAGATAGATAGATAGATAGAACAGATGGTGGATGGATGGATGGATGGATAGATAGATAGATAGATAGATAGATAAAAAAAAAATAGATACATACATATAAATACAATAAATTCTTAAAAAAAAAAGATAGATAGATAGATAGATAGATAGATAGATAGATAGATAGATAGATAGATGTTTAATAAAACATGAATTTCTTTAAAAATGATTGACAGTGAAAAGTTATTCTATGGATAGATAGATACCATCTAAATCAAAGAATAAACATTATAGAGGAGCGTGACAAACAATTTATACAACGACGTGAATGAAAATGAATTACACTGCAGTCAGAAAATGTGATAATTCACTCACACAGTTTGCTGATGATGTGTGAGAGTATTGGCAGCTATCTGGGAAATAAATACTCTATTTAAATCAGTGACAAACAGCGAGTACTATACAGTGTGTGTGTGTGTGTGTGTGTCTGTGTGTGTGTCTGTGTGTGTGTGTGTGTGTGTGTGTGTGTGTGTGTGTGTGTGTGTGTGTGTGTGTGTGTGTGTGTGTGTGTGTGTGTGTGTGTGTGTGTGTGGAGGAATGCAAGTGTTGCTCTCCTCATTGGAATCTCAGAGGCGGATATCTAGCTGAAATCTTTTTTCCCAATGGGAATACACAACATTCCACAGGGATTTAAAGTGTGATTCAGCTGTTCCCTTCAGCTTTCCCTACAACACACACACACACACACACACACACACACACACACACACACACACACACACACACACGGTTTACTTATTCCTGAATAAACATCATGAAATTGTGCTTAGTGGCTTTTTCTTATCTCAACGGCATCCGTGAATAATGAGTGTCACGTTTAACAAGGTAAAAATCAACGGCAGGATTACTCATAATGAAGATTCGAGGCCTGCTGCTGCTCCAGGAATCAAACTGTCTGTTTTAATGAACCGAAGCTCTGAAGACGTCACGCTGACCTGGAGATTTCCTGGCAGGTAACGATAAAGAGATTCTCAAGTGCTTGACGAGAGCGACAATCACTCCTCTCTGAAGTCCGACATGACTCAGTCGCTCTCTACTTCAGTACGTTTCACCTTTAATGATATAATTATATTACAATCATACAGCAGCCAGAGAGAGAGAGAGACAGAGAGAGAGAGAGAGAGAGAGATGGGATCTATTCTGGGACTCGCGCTCATATACAGACAGTCTGACGCCAGATGGCTCATTCTAATAAATATTCAACCTTAACACGGTTCCCATGTAACTTCTCTCCCCTTCATTTTTCTTTCTCCTCCCTCTCACTTTCTCTCTCTCTCTCTCTCTCTCTCTCTCTCTCTCTCTCTCTCAGTTCCTCTGTGTTCTCTGAGCGTCTGCCAGCATCCACCCGTGACGGAGGGCTTGTGGAGTGATTACAGTACAGTAGGAGAGGGATGGAGGTCTGTGTACTGTAACGCGGGGGGGTTGAAGCCGTGGGAAGAACAGACTGAGGAAACGGGAAAGAGGAGGAGAATGAATCTCACTTCACCACAGAAACAAAAGAAAACAACTGCATCAACACGAAGCCTGCTTTGGAGCAATAGGTCAACCAACGTGACATTTCTGTCATCATTGACTCGTTTGAAATCTGTTATGTTTTGTGTGAAGGAGAATTTATGAAGAATGCTCATGCAGCTTTGGTCCATGCAGCATTTGGCGTATTCAAACTGGTGCAATTCTATCAGTGATGTCATGACATTATTTCTGAATCTGAACACGTTTGAATGAGATTTTAGAGCTTTGTAGAGAGGAAAAATGACTTGAGTTTCATCTAGTGTCAGGGATTTCCACCATTCACACAGAAATGATCTGAATGTTTCATGTTTTAATATGTTTCCAGGATATTCCCATGATGACATCCGAAAACATCCAGTCACTTTACTTTAAAATAGGGCTCTTCAACAAAGCTAAATGTATCTTTATAGATACAGTGTATCTATATTTGTATTACAAAATGCATACTGGATTGATGCATTACTTTATTATTAATTGCACCAAATTACAGAGATCACACACACACACTCCTCATGGGAAAAATGTTAACCCTAACCCCAACCAAAAATAACCATTTATTTTAATTTATGAGTAATTTAATAATTTTTTTGCATTATGGTATTGAGAATTTGGTAACAATTTGTTAATGTTCTTAATGCATTAACAGATAGAACTTTTAGTTAATGCTAAAATTAAGATATTTTAAGATGCTTTAGAAAAAAAAAATGCTTTAGAAGTATTTTTCATTGTTGGTTCATGTTAAACATGTAGTTAACTACTGTAAAAATAAATGCATAAATGATGGTTTATTTTTTGTCATAATTAAAAAAATCCAGAAAAAAGGCACAATCTACAGTACTAATAAGAAGGAATTTTCCATATTGATTTTTACAGGTGTTTTACCTGTATTTTGAGTTTTGCACGTCATTGTATGTAAAATTAAAGGATAGGTAGCACTTCATTTTCCTTTCTAATTATTTATTTATTTGGAGTAACATATAAGCCTGGCTCTTCCTCTGACCTGAAAGAGCTCATCATCCTCTCAGCTGATTCGAGTCTCTGGCTGAATGCGAGCGCTGGCCTGTCTCTCGCTCTGACAGTGTGTTTGGACGCGGCTGCATCGCTGTAATCAGCGTGCTCATGTGCGCTCGCACTCGCATCCTGTGATTAATTAGATGACCAATCTCATATCACAGCTCAGAACCTGGAGACAGCACCATGACAACGATCCTTCAGCCGGCCAATCACAGCCCTGCTTCAGTGGCAGGAAATGGATCTCTGGGAGGTTTCCAGGGTGCTTGTGGAGTCGAGTGGGTGGATGAGTCCCGTCATCTCAGTTTACAACAGGACACACACTGAGTGTGTGTGTGTGTGTGTGGTTCATGGCACTATAGTACTTGAAAACATGACTGAAGTTCAGTGATATCTAGTCATTTAACACACGCTACTGTACATGGAGGAGATGCACTCAATACAGAGATCTGTAGAGTTATTACAGAGTCTTCACTATGGTCCAAAAGTGCCAATTCAGTGCACTTTTGTTATTACAAACAATCACTGTACAATACATGCATATAAAGTCCATTTGAAATCTGAATGAATCTGAATCTTAATGTAACATTGTGATTTAAACACCAGGGCTGTGCTAAAATCACTTTTGGCTTCATTTCAGTTCATCAGGGTGAATTTGAATTGAATTGGCTAAAACATGCAGGAAGGTAAACTGGAATGACAGGAAGATGCTTTTACTGAATTGCAGTTCAAAGAAATGCATTGCAGATTAAGCATTTTGGGAAATTAAATGTTATTTTACTCTGATCCACAAGAGTTAACTTATTAATACATTTTTAAATATAGTTTTAAAGGTTTTTGTTCATTTCTGTTATAAAAATATTTTGTACGATTAATTATTTAGTTTTTATTACTTAAAGGTTTTTGTTCATTTCTGTTATAAAAATAATTGGTTGTTGTTGATGTTTTCACTCAGAAAATTGGTTGTTGTTGATGTTTTCACTCAGAAATTTCCCAAATATTTACAAAGAAATGGCAAGTAAGACTTGGAATTAAACATGAAATTTTGTAAAACTTGAAATAGTAAAACAAACTTCGTTAATCTTTGTTTAATTTACAACTTTGAAAAAAGTTGTAAATTAAATGTGTCGTTTTAGTTATAGTTATTTTAGTACTTAAACGAAAAGTGTGAGAAACATTGCCTTGGCTTCTAGCTGAAATAAAATAAGTTTATTAAGTTTATTTCATTTCTGTTCTAATTGATTTTATTTTGAGTAACACTTTAGTTTTGGGACCGTTTACACGAAACTGTTTTCAACCAAAAATGGCATGAAAACAAACTTTTGAAAATGTGTTTTCAAATTGCAAGTTTTTGAAAATGAAACTGTTATCGTCGTTAGACAAAAGTGCAAATTTATTTATGCACACATATTATACACACATATTTATGACTCTTGATTACATGTTCAGTCCATAGGAAGGCTCGTGTTTGCAGCTGCGTAGCGTTTCTTTACAAAGTGACATCGCCATCTACTGGTCTGGCATGAATAATGCAGCGTTTTTAATAGTTTTTCGTAAATCCGTGTGAACAGAGAATGTTTTGTCATTTAAACTCACCCTTAGTCAACAATAATAACCTTGTATGACACACAGCCCTGTTAAACACTGAATCCAGCAGACACGTTTATGACAAACGTCACCATTTTCACCTCCCGTCTCTTTCACAGAGAGTTCAGCATTTCCTCACTTTTTGGCACTTTCACCGCTGGCTCAGCGCCATCAGCGTCTGTTCATCTGCTCCTGCGACACGTACAGTTACAGAACATCACACGGACAGCTCACTGGAGACTGTTCACACAAAAATGATCATTCTGTCATCATTTACTGAATGGAGAGATATTTGATATACAGATATTTTGAAGAATGTTGCGGTTCAAACAACACTGAGCTCCTCTGACTCACATTTTATGAATAAAAACACTCCTCATTCTTCAAAATATCTTCTTTTGTGTCCACAGAAGAAAATCACACAGGTCTGAATGACATAAGAGTAAGTGATGACAGAATGACCAAAATTATTCTGCAAACAGACCTGACCAGAGTGACAGTTTTCAGTAGTGTATTTTTGCACATTTGTGGTGGCATGTGAATTATGGTGTTTGAGATGAGTATATCGTGGTTCATGGAGTGAGAGCTGACGTGTGTTTGGAGAGATGCATGATGGGACGCTGTGAAATAACACACAAGTTTGGATGGGCATCATTAGCCTCAGCACAGAATGATGTCACAGAGTCAGGTTTAAAGTGTGTGTGTGTGTGTGTGTGTGTGTGTGTGTGTGTGTGTGTGTTGCTACACATGCTAAAGCTTGATCATAACATGCATCATTATTCAATTCTCCTTGTCTGTTAGTTTTGCTCTACTTTCTCTTAACAGAATTTTTATTTTTAGGTGAATTGTTTCTTTAAGGTGTCTGCTAATTTATTTCTGTGATGTGCAGCTGTATTTTCAGCATCATTACTCCAGTCTTCAGTGTCACATGATCTTCAGAAATCATTCTAATATGATGATTTGCTGCTCAAGAAACATTTCTGATTATTATCAATGTTGAAAACAGTTGTGCTGCACAATATTTTTGTGGAAACCGTGATTCATTTTATTTTTCAGGATTCACAGATGAATAGAAAGTTCAAAAGAACAGATATAATAACATATTATAACAGATAGAAGAACACACACTCACACACACACACACACACACACACACACACACATTTAAATAAAAAAATATAACAAATGATTAAAAACATAAAAATATGAAAATTCTAAATATTAATAAAAATTGACTAAAAACATAAAAATATGAAAATTCTAAATATTAATAAAAATCTATTATACTAAAATAACTGCCAATATTTTTATTTTTTTTTTCAGCATGCAAACAACATGATGAGTAAATAATGACATTAAATTCATTTCTGGGTGAACTCTTTAAATGTGAAACAGATTGATTGTCAGTATTTCTACAGATGTGAATGAAGAGATTTAAAAGAATCATATTATAACATCCATAATATAAAACATACAAAACCAAACATACAGAACCATCTACACAGAATCATCTTCTAAAACATGTGTATGTATACCCTTATCTGCAAGATCCAGAGCTTCTTTGATTGCAGTCCAGATGAAGCACACGGGCGTTTGGTTTCTCTCACATGAGCCTCTTCATGTAAAGCACTGGAATGAAGATGTTTCCCCTGATCTGCTTGATCCAGAGAAGCTCAAAGCATCTCTAATATGAGCTACTATCTGATCTAATATACATCAAATGAATCATTCTGAGCATTAGCGAGAGAAGATCTTCAATGAGCCGCGTGTGCTGAGCGCGATACAGCAGGTGTTTGAGCAGGTGTGCGCAGGCATGCGGGTGTGAGACAGGTAAACCGCATGTATGTACCGTTAGCGTGTGAGGAATCGTTCAGATCATGAACATATAATGCTGATGGAGCTGCAGATATCTGACCTTTACAGTCCACTGTGTTTGTAAGGATTCACTCGTCCTGATTTTAGTATAAGTCTGACATCATTTTCAGCCTCTCGGCCTCATCGGATGGGACTTTGTAAATAAATTGTAAATAAAACAACATGATTTTTATTTTTATTATTATTTTTGTAATATCTGCAGTGAAAAGTTTGATGTTTTAATTAAAGATGCCAACAAATTAGTATTGTCCATATGTAATCAGTGTTGTTAACGAAAGCTTATTGGTAATTAAAATAAAGCTGAAATAAATAAAATAATTATACATATATATATATATATGGGATGAAAGACTTACTAAATTTAAATCAATAAAATGCATGAAAATACATTTGAAAAAAAAAAACAAACCTCAAAGAAAAAAATACATTTAATTATATTAATTTGAAAATGAGAAATGTTGTCAATTAAATAAAATAACATACATAAGAAAATGAAATAAAATAAAATAAAATAAAAAAAAATAACAAAAAAAAAATATTTAAAAGCTAATAAAAGTGACTAAATCATAAAAAAACCTACATTTTCAGTAATTGAAATAAAGTTGAAATTAAATATAAATACTGTATAAAAAGAACTAAGCAAAAAATAAACAAATTAGAAATTAAATACAGTATAAGAAATGTAATAAAATTAATTTGAAAATTAGAAATGTTGCATTGGGAACTAAATTAAATGTTAAAGAACTGAAATGTCAAAGTAAAAAAAAAAAATAGAAATATAGCTTATATAAATATTTTTAAATTAATATAAAAGACAAAACAGTATGAAACTAAATATTAAACAAATTTAAATGAAAATATAAAAATTTTAATGTCTTATAGCACTGTAAGCAATAGACATTTTTCTGTGATGTCAGTAAATTTTCCAGATGCACAAAAATGTACATGCATGCTTTGCCTACGTTTGCGTTCGCCTTGTTTAAGCAGAAGGTCAAAGAAAGCCTGGATGGATGTGCTTCATAAAGCAGGAAACTGCAGCAGACTTGTTAGTAGCGTTATCCGGTTACGGCTGGAAAACAAAGATCACACACATTTCCAGAGGAGAAGAATCACTTGAGTAATTGTTCTTGTCATTTGCGCTGTAATTTTACTCCTGAATGCCTTTTTTAGACAGGAATTAATAAAAATTGCATTCGCTTCAGGTGCTTTGCGTCTAACCTCGCTTTCTCACTCTCTCTCTCTCTCTCGGTCGCCCCTGGTCGTCTCTCTCTCTTCCTCTCTCTCTTATTATCGGTTCATAATTCTCTCTCGCTCAGGCAAATTGCGTCTGCGAGTGTTGGCCGTCCGCCGGCGAGCTTTAGGGCACTCAGAGGTTTAAATGGCAGAAACTCGTCCCTGAGCTCCGAGGCACGAGGCTCAACATTGTGTCCAGTACAAAGCTCTTCAGTACCTCTGATCCCGGCTAATTTAATTAGTCTGAGAGACGCTCATGCAGTCAGTCCACAGCACTTCCTCTGATGCAGAAGATCCAGAGGAACAGCACTAGGAGGAAAACGGGGCAGGAGCCATTCTGTGGCCCACTTAAAACCAGAACAGAGCCTCGGCTCTCCTCATAACTTCTTGAACATAATTTACCGTTATTAGGGATCTAAAGCTTTCTTAGTGTCTAAAACAATGGAAAATGCATTCAGTGCATTCAGAATCAGGGCCATGCACAGACATTTTGAGGTGGCCCAAACCAAAATAAATATCTTTCCAGGGGCAAAAGGAGGGTGGGGTGCTTTCCAATACAAATTATCCAGTTGTTACAAATATACAATTAAAAGAGAAGATAGCACACTCGTTAATAACTGACTTTATTGTAGATGTTTTGATAAGAGTGGGCTTCTTTCACTCTCTGAGCTTCTGTCTCATCTTCAAACAAAGTAGGGGAGAGTGGGGTAATTTGACCCACCCCCTGTGTCTTGTCATCTGTACACTTTTACTGTCATGTGACCACATATTTTTGGAACCACGCATCATTTCTGCCAGACTGTGAAAAAGAGAAACACATCGGGGGACTGGATTCACCATGGCCGTTGCCAGGGTTTTGAAGATTAGTGTGGTCTGGGTTTCAACTGTGCTATAATAACCCACTCATTATATACACTAAACACTTTAAATAGACAGAAATGTAGATGTTTGTGAAAGATGTTTTCTCTGTTTTGGAGGAATGATCATTGTTAAATGAAAGCCACTGCACCATTACTTTAGGTTAGGGGTGTATCATTTTATGAGTTTTTATTATTCATTCAGCAATACATAGGCCTATTACTGTTATAGTTTTCATTAATAACCATAGCTATATAGATGATACTTTGTCTAGTGCCCTAGGAATGTTGTTGGCATGTACTTTGTGAAAATTTAATTTCAATATGAAATAGCACAATAGACGTAACTTGGCTTGTTCTACAGATCTCTGCCCTACTAGTGTTATATGCACTGTTAATAGCGTTGATATTTTTTCTGACAGATAATCTATATGGTGTGTGTTTTTTTTTTACCGAATGTGGTATCCTGTCAGCAATAATATGACTTTGGGCTCTTTTTAACTACTATCAGGTAGGTACTGGCAGTGTTGCCAGATATTGCTATGAAAACAAATATAAATAATAAAAATAAATATTTTTCCACCTGTAAGTCACTAATGGCCAACAAACTCTCTGTTTATAGTCTGTTTTTTAGGAAGGCTATAACTTTGGTGTTCAACATATTGTTTCAGAGATGCAAACTTAAATACTGAATGTAATATTATATATATATATATATATATAGCTATATATATAATATTATAATAATGTTATATTATATATTATAGCAGCCTCCCTTCACTCTTTCTCTCGCTGTCTTCTTTTTTTTTTCTTTTTTTTCTGTCTACAAGTGTGCCAACAACAGCAAATTTGGTGTTATCTATATTAGATCTGATCAGGTACAATAATTTGATTAGACATTCTAATTCTAAGAACATGGATATTTTGTACAACACTTTTAGAAGGCTGAGTCATTACCAACAAAAACAAAAATGAACAAACTACCAACTAATTACTAATCCAGCGGATCAACCACTGATTAATGTGGATAGTAATGCATCTACCTGGTAATGCAACGACCTTTGGGTGGTCTCCACTCTCCAGAGAGCGGGCACAGATTGTGAGTGATGCTGCGGAGTGGCGGGAAACACGGAGTGGATTAGCTGAATCAGCGGATCTTTAGCGGAGTGGTAACAGACAGCTTTGAGGTGGGGTGATGGGGGGACTGGTGAGAGGGGCACCTCAGCTGATAAGGGCAAAGGGGCAGTGGCTCTAGACACCGGGACACCCCCCTGTGCACGGCCCTGTTCAGAAATGAACTATGAATCAGTTTCTACATGATCTGACCCTTACAAATCACTTGAGTTGATGCAAAAGTAATGTAGGCAGGAATATTTTGCATTACAAATGAGATTTTCAAAATTGAAATTGTCATAATTTACTCACCCTCCGTTGTACCAAAACTTCCTTTTTCTTTCTTTCTTTTTTCTTTTCTTTTTTTTTGCTTTTTTTATGTTAATGGGACAGCTGCTGCTGAGCTTCAAAAAAAAAAAAAAAAAAAAAAAAAACAATCTCCTGAAATCAATGTTCTCTGAAAACTTTGGTCCCACTTTATATTAAGTGGCCTTAACTACTATGTACTTGCATCAAAAAATAAGTACAATGTACTTATTGTGTTCATACTGTATTGCAAAACACTTTTGCTGCTATTGAGGTGGAATATGGGTGAAGTTAGGGACAGGTTTGGTGGTATGGGTAGGTTTAAGGGTGGGTTAAGGTGTAAGGGATGGGTCAACAGTGTAATTATAAATGTAATTACATGCAGGTATTTTTAAAATATAAGTACAATGTAAAAACATGTATGTACATAATAATTACATTGTACCAAATGATTAATTAAAATGTAAGTACATAGTAGTTAAGGCCACTTAGTGTCTAAAACTCTTGAAAGTAATGTCAGGAAATTGAAATAAAGCTGAAATAAAATAAATGGAAAACTTAAATGACAATTACAAATGTTACCTTGCCAACTAACTGAAATAATAGTTCAAGTATTAATGAGACTAAAATTGAAATAAGAATAAATGAAAGCTAAATACACACACACACACACACACACACACACACACACACACACACACACATATATAACTTAAAAATGACAAAATCACATAAAAATCCTTAAACTAAAATTAAAAACACTAAATTAGAAAAAAAATGTAAAGATAAAAGCTATTTAAAAATATAAATATTATAGTTATAATAATTAATTCATTTATTTAGTCATTTATTATTTCCTCGCCAGTCAACAGGCAGAGAATCGGTGAATCGTGATTCTGATGGTTTCTGATGGTGTAGTCCTGGTGAACAGCTCTCGATCCGCCGGTCATCAGCGACATCATGCATTACAGAGATGAAACGCCTCTCGTTAGCATGATGAACTTTGTAGCGAAAACATGAAAAGTTCAGCTCTTCATAGGCGTAATTAGGTGGTAAGCTGTGAGATTATTGAATGTGAAGAGAGTAATGGTGTTCATTTGTAAATGTGTGTTCTCCCTGATGATCTTTCATCTCCGCACACTCTCTCCTGATTACGTCCAAATGAAGAGCCTCCACTACAGCCATCAGCACCGCTTTTGTCCCTGCAGTGGGACGGAGGAGGAAGAGAGTGAAAAATCAAATCAATCGTAGACAGACCTTCTGGATGCATCTGCAACATGCTGTTGATTATCACAGAAAATAAGTTTATCATTAACATATAAAATAAAGCATAAATCCTGTGTAGTTATAATGGAAGTATATCAGTCAAAATGCAGTTTGTTGCATGCTGCTTTTGGATTTTAGCCTCACTGAGAGGATGCAAATTGTGTAAAAATGATGTGACAGTAAAGTGTATTTAATGCAACTGTAAATGTGTGTCAGAAAAAAAATAATAACAATAATCCATAACTAAGCCATGCATTCATCAACATCTGGTCTTCATAACACATCAACAATACTTACATTTACATTTAATCATTTAGCAGATGCTTTTATCCAAAGTGACTTACAAATGAGAACAATAGAAGCAATCAGACGAACGAGAGAGCATCAGTATGCATGTGCTGTGACAAGTCTCAGTTAGTCTAGCACAGTACATATAACTAGGTTTTTCTATAGAATAGAATAGAATAGAATAGAATAGAATAGAATAGGTAAGTGCTAGTATTAGTTTGTCAGGTGCTGGTGAAAAAGATGTGTCTTTAGACGTTTTTTTTTTTTTTTTTGCAAATGGCCAAAGTTTTAGCTGTTTGAGTTGAGATTTGGAGGTCATTCCACCAGCCGGGCACAGTCCAGGAAAAGGTCCTTGAGAGTGATTTTGAACCTCTTTGGGATGGCACCACAAGGCGTCGTTCACTTCAAGCTTCTGGAGGGCGCATAAGTTTGAACTAGTGAGTTTAGGTATATTGGTGCAGCGCCAGTTGTTGTCTTGTAGGCAAGCATCAGTACCTTGAATTTTAAACTAGAAGCTACCAGCAACTCCAAGCCAGTGTTAACAGATGAAGAGAGGTGAGACGTGTGCTTTCTTCACCTCGTTAAAGACAACTCTTGCTGCTGCATTCTGGTAGAGGCTTGATAGAACATGCTGGAAGGCCCACCAAGAGAGCATTGCAATAGTCCAGTCTGGAGAGAACAAGAACTTGGACAAGGAGTTGTGCAGCTTGTTCTGATAGGAAGGGTCTAATCTTCATAATGTTGTATAAGGCAAATCTGCAGGACCGGGCCGTTGTAGTAAGATGATCTGTGAATCTGAACTGAACATCGAACTCCAAGTTTCCTAGCTGTCCTGGGAGAAGTTATTGTTGTCTAACCATGCTGAATAGAGATGTTGTGATGACGTGCTGGGTTGGCTGAGACCATGAGCAGTTCTTTCTTAGAAAGGTTGAGTTGTAGCTGTTGGTCCTTCTTCCAGCTAGAAATGTCACTCAGACAGGCTGCAATGCGAGCAGCTACCGTCGGATCAGCTGGTTGGAATGAGAAGTAGAGTTGTTTGTCATCAGCATAGCAGCGATAAGAAAAGCCATGCTTCTGAATGACGGATTCTAAAGATGACATGTGGATTGAGAAAATATGTGGTCTAAGCACTGAGCCTTGAGGAACCCCAGTAGCAAGAAGTTGTGACTTGTAAACCTCACCCCTCCAGGACACCCTGAAAGACCTACCTGAGAGCCACTGGAGTGCTGTTCCTGAGATACACATGTTCATGAGGGTAGACAGGAGGATCTGGTGGTTAACTTTGTCAAATCAGCAGACAGATCCAGCAAGATGCATCTAAAAATGTTTTTAGGACTTGCAAATATACTTATCATTCAGTTCCATGATTTAAACTGAACTGAATCACTTGAAAACGTAAGTTATTTATTTATTTATTTTTTGAACTCAGAATTGCAAGAAATACACAGAATTGTGAGATATAAAATCGCAATTGCAATAAAAATGTCAGTATTGTAAGAATTTTTTTTTTTGTTGAATCTTAAATTTTTAATATCAGTGGCAGAAACAGGCTTCCGTATTGAACAGTACCATTTCCAAAAAGTTATGTACACTTAACATACCAATATGTACAATTAAGGGATAAATAAGGTCCAAAAATGTACCTTTAAGCTTTTGTACCTTATGGTACAGGCCCAGAGACAAAAGTGCACATCCACTATCAGGCTTTATAAACAGACAAATGAAAAATACAAGCAAGTTTATTGACATAAATAGAAAACAGCCAGAGCCGAATTACTGTCTGTAGTACTTGACAGCAACTGAAATTCATTCCAAATATTGTACATGGACATTGATTACTGGCATTCTTGCTTGTTTACTTTGTGTCTTTACCTTAAAAAAAAATAAAAATAAATAAATAAAATCTGATACATCCATCTGCTGACCTTTTAACCACTGCGCAACATCAGAGCGGCTCATAAAGTGGCTCGCGTTCTGCCAGATTTCCAGGAGCAGGTGAGGCGAATCACAGCAGCTCTCTGCACTCGCCTGACATCAGGGAAGCTTGTGCATTTTTTAATCCCCGCTAAAAATACCAGACTTTACGAAGAAGAGGGTCAGAGCCTTGTCATATCAGGTTATGTCTGCCCGGGATACTTGTACAAGTGTATCATGATCCATTTTGTGAGAGCATAGCTCATGAATTATAGATGATGGCAACTTGGGCGGCCCGCACAGGTTGCGAGAAGTGCCGCGCTTGTTTTCTCCTCGTTCACTCTGTGTTTTCTCTTCCCCGAGGCGAGATTCCTTTCCTCACTGTGTCTCCTTTTTGTCAGAGGTTGTAGGTGCATTTTCAGCGGCGAGGTAAAAGCAGACCAACATGCTGAATAATTTACCGCGGCGTGTTTGAACAGGTACAAAAATAATCCTGTCTCCGTGTCTCTTCCAGTGCCCTCTGCTTTGAGAAAGCGCTGCCTGAGAGAAGCTCTCCTCGCAGATCACAGCCAGCTATGAAATATTAAAGGTTATTGGTGGGGTGAGAGCGAGTGCTCCTGAGAGAGCAGGTAACTTGTGTGGCATCAGATGCCTTTGGTTTATTCATGCCGATCCCTCTCGGTAAACAGCACGGCGGATACGGCTGTTTCTTCTCTCAGAGAGCCACCTACATTCAGACACCTGAGGGAGGCCTGCGTTTGCGGTCTCACCTCCATCAGCAGGTAGACAGCGGCGCGTTCTCCGTTTCCGTGCTAAGTGGAGCGCCGACCTCGTCTTCCTGTGGCAGAGGTGATCGGAGTCTGCGGTCAGTGGGGGTCGAGCAGCTCCGTCTGAAAGGCCTCAGGTTTGAGGTTAATTAACACAGAGAGAGAGTCTGAGCTGAGCCTGGCCGAGAACGACGCTGCTAACGATGGTGATTTGATAGCAATTAATGCTTTGACGAGGTCTGCGCCCCCAACCTGCCTGCAGGCCCCTGGTTGTGTCTCACAGCTTAAATTACTCTGATCCAATAAAGTTTGCTGATACGGTGCACTAATGACTCTCTGCCCTGATAACATCTCTGTACTCTATGGAAGCTTATTCTGCTATGGAATAAAAATATTATCAATTTTCATCGGACAGTTTTTCTCACAATTTTAAGTGTACATCTCATGTTTTCCCTCTCAATTTCCTACTTTGTATGTCATAATTATTATTATTATTATTATTATTATTATTTATTTATTATTATTTTTTATTTTTACTGGTACAGAATAACAAAAAAAAAGTTATTGTGATATTTTATCTCATAATTCTGACAGTTTTTCTCACAATTGCAAGTTTATGCTTCACAACTCAGACTTAGACTAAGACTGTGTAACTGCTCGTTGGGCTGTGGTTTGTTCTCTCACAGGTGTGTGTATTGCGAGCAGTTACTCAAGCTCTTCCTGTTATACTCTCTGTTGAGTCAGAGCTTCAGTCTCTCCTTCATGAGCTGCTTATCTGCTTCTCTTCTGTCTCCAGCTTCGCTCATCTGTCACTCTCCTCCACGGCCAATGAATAACTCTAATATTATGTAGCCTGTGTGTGTGTGTGTGTGTGTGAGAGAGAGAGAGGGGGAATGATTGGACATATTCAAGGTAAAATGCTCCTGATGTCTGTATTTCTTAAAACACACTGAAAAAACAAAGAAAATGTGCAAATAAGTGCTGCAGTGACCGTGTATTTTTGTAGCCCAACCTGGATGTTCACATTACCCCAACACAAACCTAATTGGTTTTTGGCATTATAAGAGAAAATAAGCTCTGTGACCAACAAAAGTTTATGATTTAGTTTTGATCATCATGACCCACTGACTTCAGGATGAGGAACTGCTTCTTCCTGGTTCTGTGAGACCTCAGTTGTTTCTCCTAGACAGCAAGATTAAATAAGAAGAAAATTAACACTTTCTTATTAAACTGTTTGTCTGTAGTTTCTCCTCCGTGAAGTTTTAAACTCCTCTAAAGTTAAGAAAATCTGGCCTCGTTCAGAGTGTCAGCAAAAATCAGATTTTTGCATATTCATATGTTTTCCCCATTGGTTTTTAAAAAGTCTGGACAGCAATAAAAATAAATAAAAAATAAATAAAAATCAGATTTTTTCACATTTGGAGTTGTTTTGAAATGCGATTCCAATCAGACTTTTACAGATGCGTCTCAGTCTGGACACTCTGGCTGCTCAAAACAGATTTTAAACCATCTTTTGTGTCACACTTAACTCGACACACAACAATAACATCAAAACCAGTGACGGAAATGCTGGTGGAATTCATACAGTATTCAAATGAAGCCGAATGAAGCACCACAATATATACCAGTCTCCTCCATCAGATGTTTTAGTGCAACAGAAGAGTTTTGCACCTTGACTCGACAGGCACTTTTTTGGAGAGTGAGATGATGCATCTCTATTTTTTCCTGCATCCGTTTTGAAAGCCTTGTCACATACACCTGCATCGTTCCAGAGCAACCCATGCAGATAAGATCGTTATTTCTGGACACACAAATCTGATTTACTTACTTGGAATTAAAAGTGCGGCCTGAAAAGATCCAATCTGAGAAAAAATCTGATTTGCCCGCATGCTGGACATATAGTAGCCTTTAATACTTTTGATAATAAAAAAGGCTTATCAGTAGTTTCAACCTCTCTAGGGTTTCTGAGGAGTCTCAAACTGCCCTCAGGTTTTCAAGAGACAAAAGTCAAAGGTCAGAAATCTCAATATGAACTTACCCATCAAATTCTTCCAGTTGTTTTTACTGTATGCCAACTATTTGTGTTTTCCCCACGATAGAATTTCAAGGGAAACATCTTTGATACTTCAATGAAACACAACTCCAGAACTCCAGTAAGTCTGAGCATTGAACATTTCCCCCGCAGGTGTGTGTTTTGTGAACGCCGCTCTGCTGCGTGTGCCGTTAAAAGGGGCAGATTGATCTAAACCTGTAGAGAAAAGCTCAATAATATTGTCTCTGAAAGACTCCATGTGGACGCCCCCAACGGACTGCCAGTTTGCACCCGAGTGGCGTCGGGCGTCCCATGGCAGTCTGATTGGATCCCCGCTGAGGGAAAGGTCTGTGACGTGCCGCGGTCTCTGTATGGAACTGCTCCGATGCTCCGACCCGTTATCGAAATCCCACCAGCCGCCCCACAGAAACTCACCATGAAGACACACTGTCCTTTTGCACCGAAAAAGCTCATGCAAATACAAAAAGATGGCCGTGCTTCGATTCACAATCCTCTACAAAGAGACCCGAAAAGAGCAACGGAGTCCCACCGTGTGATAATTGCGCCGCCACGGAGGTACCTGCTCCGCCTGTGGCATGTGCCAGTCTACGGACCTCCTCAAAGGTGACACGTCGGATAAAAGACGGGAGAAATCAAGCCTGAAATGAGAGTCAAACATTTATCTAGACTTCAATGTGGCCAGAGTGCTCAAAGAAGTTGAAGCACAGCAAAAGGTGTTTCTTTCCTCGTGCTTGACTTGTCATAATCCTTTAACCTGAGAAATCCATGAGTTCTAGCTTCACAAACGCAGCGCACTCTGTTCCCAATCCTGTTAGATATTATAAAGCCATCAGAGCACAGGCCCGAGCTCCCACAGCGACTGTTAACATGCTACAGAAGCGCTGCCAGAACGGCACGTGGAAGCGTCGGGAGCGTGCGTCTCGACAGATCCCGCGGAGCCCGCGCACCTCCGCTCGTCCCTAATCATTATTTGATGACAGAAATCTGCGCGCATTACGGCGGCAGCGCTGTTTCTTAGCAACGCGCCAGGGATATTCAAACAATTTCATTAAAGCGTGACACCTCTTAGCAGGTGGCTGTGTGCGAGAGGAGATAAACACAGAGGTGGAAGCGTCGGCGCTATTTGCCAACATCACAATTGATAACATCAATTCAGCAACGTGTTTACAAGCCCTATGAAATGAAGCGAGCGTGTAAGAGTCGCTGAACCCCAGACGCCTGCTGTCTGCTGCACAAACACACCCAAACGCTCAGGTAGTGCTGCTATTCAGATGGAAAACGCTTGATTTACATTCCAATACCTTCACCGCGTCCTGGGATCCCGCTGCCTCTGATGTAATGCCAGATGTGTGTGGGGGGGGTAAATTGGATGTTTGTCTGATTCGCTACCTGCAGAAAATCAAGGTAAGGGTACAAATGTGCTGCGGGAAAACAAACAATCGTTCACTGCGTCTTCTCAATTGAGCATCTGCTTGACAAAAGGCGGTGTAAAAACAACAGATCCTGAGAGAGAGAGAGAGAGCAGCCGGGGGAAGATTCAATGGTGCAAAATGAGAATGATTTACCTCAAATATCAAATATCAGCGGCCAGGTGACAAAGGTGAGCTGGTCAGTGTGTGCAGATCACCTGTCCTGTGAGAGACATCGCTTTATGTGTAACTAAAACCACGAGAGCTTTGTCAAACTTCTACCTGTGTGGGTGATTGTCACGGAAATAACCTGTTACATATTGCCCCAACATTGATCAACTATTGGCCCAAGATCATGCATGCATGCATGAATACTAACTAAATTTTGTTAAACTTTTAATAAGTGTTTGTTATATTCATGATTTCAATTAATAGGACATGTTTTTTGAGTACTAAAATTTAATTTATTCATAAAACAGAATCCATAAAAAAGTAAAATGGAAAAAAAATGGAATCTAGACAAATGTAGAAAATAGTTTTCTTTTGATTTTTGGTTAAAATGAGCTGGACGTACAGATTTCATGAGATCCTGCTGTCTATTTAAAGGAATAGCAGCAGCTTCATCTAAACCTGTATCTGGTTTCAGGTTTCATCTGGCCTCTGCTCACCTGGTGAAAACTTGAACCTGCCGAATACACCGGATATCTGCTGGTGATCTGCTGACACGACGTGTGTGTGTGTTATGTTGAGAATCGTGTTGATCAATAACCAACCTGAACTTCCACAGGTGTTCATGTTGGCGATGATGAAATCTGCCGACCTCTGACCTCAATGCAGCTTCTCCCACACGTGTCTCTTTTCTTGTCTAGAATGCGTCCCATGATTCTGTGCTCCAGTGAGACAAAACAACAAACAAATTTCAAGCTGCACAGAGAAACACCCACAGAGAGAGAGAGAGAGCAGTTTGCTTTGAATGAAAACAAGCTTGCACTTTAACCACAGAAGGTTTGTGTGGTGTCGTTTTCTAAAAGACTGGAATCTCAGTTGATGACAACAATCATAAAAGAGGCTTAAATGCATTAAATATCAATTAAAAATGAAATGTTTACTAGTGTAAGAAATGTTCATGAAACACACACACACACACATAAACAGTATATATATATCATTGATGTAAGGATTTAATCAGTTCCCTGGGAATCGAACCCATGACCTTACTGTCATTCATGCCACACTTTATTTGATGAGCTACAGAAATGCTTTCCTTTAAACCATGAAAAGGATGTGACATCATCAGTTTGGACTGACACATGATGTCATGTGACAGGAACCAGGAACCAGGAACCAGGAAATGTTGTGGTTGTTTGTAATTGACAGTGGCCTTGCTAACTCACTCAAACTAGCTCAGGTAAAGAGCTGTGTGGCACAGTGAGGACATGCTCCTGCAGTCACACCGATTACTCCTTTATCAAGAGAGACTCACACTTATGTATTTATCTGCCAAAGGAAGCATCTGGCATTAAACAGACTCTGGAAGAAGGATCTGTGCATTGGTGAGATCTATCTAACACACAAAGGTGAATAGAGTAATGTTGTCTCATTATACAAAGTTTTTAAAAAAAATAAATAAATTGCATTCATTGAGCGAGCCTTTCACTGATTGTTTACAGCTTAACAGAAGTTACACCCGATGAATAGGAATAAGGTGGATCAAACACATAACTAACTCTCAGAAACCTGTATGGTAAAAAGTTTGGTTTACACAAACACGTTTCAGTGTAAACCAAATCTGCAGTCTTGATGTCAAAACTTTTAGAGCCAAAAACAATTCAAAGTTGCACTTGTATTTCTGCTTTAAAGTTTTGAATTGTGTGGTCCAGAAAAGAAATTCTGCCCAACTAGATTGTCCAGCATTTTGAATTGTATTAACATCTTTTTTTTTCCCCTTTTTTTCTTCTAGAGCATTCACTGCACCTTCACCAGTTTTGGTTCATACCAGTTTTATATCATGCTAGCTAAAAACAAACAAACAAACAAAAACTTTTTGTTATAACAAACTGTTCTTATATAAGAGATCATCAATTTGTACTATAATGATGCCAAGTAAGAACTGAGGCTTTATATGAGCAATGCTTTGGCTAATTTAAACAAAACTTTATCATTGTAACCATGCAATACCATAGCAATTTGGTGACAGCGCCACCTATTGGTCAAAAGTTTAAACTATACTGTGGTGATTCTTCTTATGGTTTTAAACTACTGAAAATCATCAAAACTTTATTCACATTTACATTTTTTCACTTTTTTAGCCACAGCTGTGCTTGACCTGTAATTTCTTCTTGCAGGTTTATTTATGATTTAAAGAGATTGACATTCAGGGTGCTTTTACACTAGCACTTTTGGTGCTCACCCGGGTTCGACTGACGTCAGAGTTCGGTTCATTTGGATGATGTGAACGCTGTCTTCTGAACTCGGGTGTGCACCCGCGAACCGTATCCGAGTCCGCTTGAAAACGGTGGTCTGGGGTACGGTTCATGTGAACTCCGGTACAGTTCGCTGCTGATGTGAACGCAACCGTACCAAATCGCGGAAATGAACCGCTATTAATGACGTATTATTTGATAAAAATGTGTGTTTGGTGTGTGTTTCACTCACTTTCCTGACGAGCATGACTGACGTGCTGCAACCAGAGAGCTGTAAATCTCATTTCTGTTTGCCTTTAGCATTCTTTAGAGCAGCTGCAGTACGTTATGTATGTGGTTCAAAAACGTAAATAGATAAAAGTGCAGAGAGCAATGTGATGCATTTGCTGCCTTCTCTCGGGCCATCGTTACTAAGCAATGGGGTAAACAGCTGCTGGCTTGATGATGCAAGCGAACCGCTGTTCGGACCCAAATAATATAATATGAACGCAGTCCAGCGGGGGCAGGGGGAGGGGGGTACAATCAAACTCGGGTTCAGACCAGGCAAGCGAACCAAGTGCAAAAGCACCCTTAGCTTACAAAAATTTGAAAATTTTATATTATTTGTTTAAAGATAGAATGTTAACACGAGTAACACGAACCACAAAACAAATAACAGAATTCGTCAAATCACATTAATAATGCTGTTTGTGCTGTTTTCCCTCCAAAATGATGTCACTTCCTGATAAGATGATGAAAATGTCTTTTGTTATTTAAAAGGGTTTCACAAAAAAAAAAAAAAAAAAAAAAAAAGGTACAAAATTTGTCACTGGGGCGTTACCTTTTCAAAAGGCACACATTTGTACCTAAACAGTCCATATTGGTACCTTAAAGGTACATATTAATACCTAAAAGGTACAGAATTTTACCTTTTGAAAAGGTACCGCCCCAGTGACAGCTGTTATACCTTTTTTTCTGAGAGTGTAGATGGAAAGTGATAGTGAGGACACTGGGCGGAAAATTATAATAATAAATTGATAATCAGTTAAAACAGTATTCTCATGAAAAACATTATTAGTTTCAAACTTTTTTGACTAGAGAAATAATATTTCAGAATAAATATTCAGTTTTTCAAGGTAGAAATTAACGCAGCAACCGGACGTGACAAAAAACAAACAGCCTACAAATC
Source organism: Cyprinus carpio (assembly GCF_018340385.1). Lineage (NCBI taxonomy): Eukaryota > Metazoa > Chordata > Actinopteri > Cypriniformes > Cyprinidae > Cyprinus > Cyprinus carpio. The sequence goes on from NC_056577.1 coordinate 4,902,480, forward strand.
AATGAATTAAGACTAGTAGGAATGACTAATGTTTTGACATAAAGGCTAAAATAAAGAGATGAAGTTTTCCAAAGAGAGAAACAATCAGGTTTAATTTGATGAATGAAATTTTCCTGCTGTGGCATTTTGGCAGCCGATGCTTTTATCACATCACATTCATCAAAACATTTCCTCAACACTTTGTGACACCATCATTCCTTAGAAGAACATCACTCAGAGAGAAACACTCGGAGTTCCTCGGGGATTCACGGCTGAATTTATGTGAATCATCACTCGTTGCACAGCTGACTCACACAAACAAATAATTGAATCGCTGCAAGTACATAAAACACCACAACGGCTGATGCAACGGCATCTAACTGCTTTAACTGAGACCAGGACGGAGCAAACGTAAATCTGAGGTCCTCCTCGTACCCTTTATCTCTTCTAACTGCGGCTGTTTTCTGTGTCCATTGAATCATTAGGAAAGAAAATTAATTATAAAAAATTGGATTGAATATTTATAAATCATGGCTTCATTGGAGCAGTATGAAACATTGTGGCTTTTATGGAATTTGGTAAGTGAACACAAAAAATTGTCAAAATTTGTGATCAAAAATGACCAATACAGGAAATGAATAGGAAATAGGACAAAAATGGGAAAATGCACACAAAAATAATAAAATAAAATAAAATAAAATAAAATAAAATAAAATAAAATAAAATACAATTTCTACATATAATAATTTGTACAATAATAATAATAATAATAATAATAATAATAATAATAATAATAATAAAAAGTTAATTAAAAAATGTTTTCAAAGGGAAAAATGGATCATAAGTATTGCATAAATATTAATTGCTACCATAAAATGTTCTCAAAATACAAAATAAATAAATAAATAAATACATAAATTGTTCCTGAAAAAAAAAAAAAAATAATAAAATAAAAAAACCTTTGCACACTTTTGCCCGCAAGGGTACCAAGTGTCACCCAAATATGAAGGGGGTCAGTCAGAGCATTGCTATCCAAGTTCTTTCTTTGATTACTCGTCTTATCCTAAACCCTCTTTCTTCTTGAGAAGTTCTGAATTAGTCTTCCTAAATTGTGTCTGAATATTTCAAAGGGACAAAGCTGGTGCTTTAATGAATCACAGCTGAGAACATTACGTCTCATGAGGTAGAAAAGAGTAACCCGAGCAATAAAACATTCCTGTGGTTGCGCTGAGATGTTGTTAGAGAAGTGTTGTAGTTTTCTGTAGCCTTAAGCGGAGCGCCGTGTTCCGCTGGGAAGGATTTTTTCATCGATAACATGTCCATTACTGTGGTAAGGTCAGTAATCAGCTTTCTGATATGAGCCCTGTGTTCTGAGCCAGGGTCAGACAGATGTTGACATACTGTTCACTACGGAGTTATGAAATATTAAATATGTGTCAGCTACACATCATTCACAAGTTAATGTCCTTCTGTACAGAGCAGCGCTCTATTATACCATCCATCAATCCGGCTACGTTACCGAATGTACGGTTGTCTGTGTGTATACCTCATACTGTCAAACACGGCCGAGATCCAACATCAGCTACAACACATGATAGATCATTTCCAGTTAATTCCAGAGAATCTAATCATAACATATTTCCTTCTGCAATAAAGTTTGTGTTTTAAAATTTTGAAGAAAAAACCTGTTACCCAGTTATTTTGTTCTTGTATGGTGACATGGCAAATTGCTAAGTGATGCCAAATTAGATGTAAAATGCATTTTATTAAACTGATCAAAACTCTGACTGGATGAGTTTGAAAAAATATGCTGATAAACTCATTCAATATTAATGCACCAATTTTCATTCCAAACTTCATTGTTTGTCACTGTAAACAACTTAGAGTTAGAAAACTACATGTTTGCATTTGGCAAGCTCTTTTATCCATAGAGACTTGTAATGCATTTATTTTCCTTTACGTTTATTATTATTTATTTATTTATTTATTTTTATCAGTTCATGCACTCTCTTACTCTTACAAATTAAACCTGTGACCTGATTGGTGAACTAAATCACTTATATTACTGGATAAATTGGTTTAGTTCAATTAACTATTTGTATAACATTTGTATTTTCATCATTTTGCTGTTGCTACCATTTTATAAAACCGATAAGCCTCGTGAGAAGTCATGCATCACATTGATTTGACCACTTTTACTACCCGTGGTAAAATCACAGTAATGCATGACCTCAGTTAACTTTATTTTTTCTGCCAATAGGGAATTCTCAAATGATGAATAGATAGTGTTGTTTATTGCATGTGCTGTCTGCATTGTATTAGCGCCCAATTCACTTAAGAAATTATGCAAATCTGGTAACTCTCAAACACTTTCAAACACACCGAATGCAATTTGCATGGTGCAATTCCCCATCCAGACACCTGAATTGGCTCTTTAAAATGCAGCGTGCGCTTGACTGAACGACACGTCTATGCCCGGTCATAATGCTTGCATCATTTGATTATCATTTGCAGCCACAATCAGTAGAAAACAAAATTATGTTCACCGCCTTGTTACCAGGTTACACTGGATAAGACCCAGGTTTTGTGCTGAAATGCAGCAGAACTTGCTTCCAAGTGTTTACTCCAGACATGCACCATTTTTTTTTTCCTGCTCTGCAACTGCAGACGTTTGATAAAAAGCTCTGGGACAAATAAAAAAAAAGACTGTGAAGTAACAGAACTGAAGAAAGGGAGAGGAAAACAAGCAAAGTCTTGCTCCTACACTATGACTAATTTACAAGTTTTCTTCCTGGGATAAAAAGAACAAGGGTGAAAAGAGGAGAGATGAGATGAGAGGGGCGTTTGATACTGTATGTATCTCTCAGGACTGCAGCGATGACAATTACACCAGGTTGAGGCTCGTGTCTGCGGTCAGTTCCAATGCTGATGCTAACAAGCCCTGTTCCTCCGCTGGCTGCGCTGAGGAAGACTCCACACACAAACGAAAAGAAAGAAACACAGCTGAGGCCCTAAAACAAGACCGGTGGAGTTTGCTAAAGGAAATGCATCAATGACAGCCAATGATCAAGGTGAAATATTCCTTCTCTCTCATAATGCTTGCATCATTTGATTATCCATTTGCAGCCACAATCAGTAGAAAACAAAATTATGTTCACCCGCCTTGTTACCAGGTTTACACTGGATAAGACCCAGGTTTTGTGCTGAAATGCAGCAGAACTTGCTTCCCAAGTGTTTTACTCCAGACATGCACCATTTTTTTTTTCCCTGCTCTGCAACTGCAGACGTTTGATAAAAAGCTCTGGGACAAATAAAAAAAAAGACTGTGAAGTAACAGAACTGAAGAAAGGGAGAGGAAAACAAGCAAAGTCTTGCTCCTACACTATGACTAATTTACAAGTTTTCTTCATAAAAGAACAAGGGTGAAAAGAGGAGAGATGAGATGAGAGGGGCGTTTTGATACTGTGGTATCTCTCAGGACTGCAGCGATGACAATTACACCAGGTTGAGGCTCGTGTCCTGCGGTCAGTTCCAATGCTGATGCTAACAAGCCCTGTTCCTCCGCTGGCTGCGCTGAGGAAGACTCCACACACAAACGAAAAGGAAGAAACACAGCTGAGGCCCTAAAACAAGACCGTGGATGTTTGCTAAAGAAAATGCATCAATGACAGCCAATGATCAAGGTGAAATATTCCTTCTCTCTCTTCCTCTGTGCTTTTGTTCGGTAGTAATGACCTGTTTTGATTCATCTTTCGTTTTGCTCTACACCTTTTCTCTTTCATAAACTCACCACGTCCCAGTCCCTCCATTTTCTTCACATTATCCCCCCCCCCCCCACTCCTTTCTTTTCTTTCCCACCATCCCCCTTTTTCTGCCAGAGCCGTCTTCCAGTAGCTTCATCCCACAATGGGCATCTAAACTCATTAAGTAAATTCTCAGAGTGTCATTAATGGGGCTTTTCTCTGGGTCTGAGATCTCATCCTTAATTAGGTGAGCGTTTTTGACAGGACACAAAAACAAAAGGCGAGCAGCGTTTTTAAAAAAGGAGCAGGTCCTGCCAAGGGCCTCACGTTCTCCACCGTTAATGACTGGCTTCTGTAAAAGAAAGAGTGAACAGGGAGGGGAGGAGCAGAGAGGAGAGCCGGGGAGGGCAGAGGAGAGACGCTGAGAGGAGCTCTGCCCCAGACGATGACCGTGTGTCCTCATTAGGACAATGGGTGCTCGGATGGGCCGGGGGTTGTACCGGTGGGTAATCGGGGTCTGTTCAGATGATGCTCTATGCTTGTGTCTTGGCAGATTGTAATGCTCTTCTGTCTCTGGTTGGAGCAGGTGTCCCAGTGGGTGTAGAAGACATTGGTTAGGTGTATGTTTAGCTTGCTGCGTAAAGGGTTTTGGTTTGGCATTGAATTGACAGATTCATTTTTGGGGTCTGATTGGTAGAAGTTGGGGGTTGGACTACTTAAAGTGTTTACGTTTCATTGGTAAACGGCTTGGTTCAGGGCCATAACCACCATAGACAATGAGAGGGACAAGTCCAAATTGTCTCCCAGCAATGTTTGAAATTCTTGCAGATAAATTATAAAGAGAAAGTGAGCAAAGAACATTTACAATGAGCACTGAGCAACATTGAACACTCTCAAAAACTCCCCTTATAATCAGTAAAGCTGTCTGCTTGATGAAGGAATCTCCTACTTACATGATACGTGTAAGTAGTGTAACTTTGTTGTTTATGATGAGAGAATTTGGCAGAGAAAAGATTTCATTCTAGTTGAACAAAAACTCCGGCGTCTCAGTATGTATAGTGGGTAAATGATAGAGTTTTGGTTTGGTTTGCTGAGGGGTTTGGAAGAGTGGTTTGGACCACTTATATGGGTTTAGTTGGTTATTTAGCGGTTGGGGGTATTTCAGACATCCTACCCTGCAAAAACCAATTTCAGGGAGGTAGCATTAACCCCCCCAAAAAAAAAAAAAAAAATCACAGCTGTCCTCAGTTATCCTTTTCATTTGCCTTCTTTCCCGCTCCACGTTACCTGGGTTGGTTCATTCAGTAATGTTTGCTGCACTTGGCGCTCCAAATCTGACACATTCAAAACACACATATAGCTGGTGGAAACAGTAAAAGAATCTCGGCTGACAGCTTGTGATTGAATCACTGAAAATGCACTTTAATAATTTGAAAACAAGGCATCTCTCTCTCGATTGATTTCCAGGATATTGTAATAATTTGCAGGCATCAGGGAGCCGCTTTCAGTATGAGCGGGAGACGTGCAGACCTTACAGGTAGAGGTGGGATGTCTGGTATTAGGTGTGTAGAAAGGATTTGATTTGTATGAGGGTTTTGTTGGGTGTTTGACTACTTAAAGGGTTTCAGGTTCATTGTTATAAGGTTTAGCTTGGTGTTAGACCATTTCTGGGGTTTTAGATGGGTGTTTTGGGTTTAATAGAAAGTATTGTGTGTAGATGGGTTTGGTTTGGTGTTTTATTGACAGATGAATTTTTGTGTGTATGTGTAGAGGGGTTTGACTCTTTAAAGTGTGTCATTGCCATTGGTAGAAGGTTTTGGTTAGGTGATTAAATGATAAAGGGTTTTGGTTTGAGGTATGAATGGAAGCGAGGTTCGGCAGAGGGATTTAACTGGGTGTTTCCAATCTGAGAATTCATACATTGTCACGGGACTGTGTTAGTGTTTCAGTGGGACAGAACATGGGTTTGGATGGGTGTTGGACCACTTATGGGATAGTAGTTGTTTAGTGGTTTAGTCGGGGGTATTGTGGGCAGAGGTGTTTAGTTTGGTTGACTGACTGGTAATTGTCTATGGTCAGGATGGAAAGCATAGCATCTCTCTCTCTTTCTCGCCCACGTGCACGTCTATAAGCCTCAAACAGGTGGCAGGTGTATTGTGTGCCTCAGCTGTCTGTTCTCCTCTTCTCTCTGTCTGTCTCATTCTCAGGTGCACGGGGGGCTTGTTAGAAGGGGTGGTGCTCCTGTGCAACATTCGGTTATTTCTAACAGCTCCAGTGTGTGTGTGTGTGTGTGTCTGTGTGTGTTCCTCTTTGTACCTCAGAGAATTAGTACTTGGTAATTACCAACAGGTGGATTGTTTGAGCTGTGCTGCGTTTCATTCTGTCATCAGAAATAAACCTGTTCCACACACACAGACCGCTGCCCCTCGCCTCCCATAAGCCTCATTATGACTCTGACTTACAGTGTTTGCTTAATTTATCTAACTAAAACTTCATATACTTAATCTGCCCTCAAACCTACTCATTTTATGAAACATTACATTGGTAAATGGGAACATTTAGAATTGTGAGTGTGAGTTCGTTTTGCATTTATTGTGGGGGAGAATTTTCTGTCCTCAAAAGAAGAAGTAAATCCTGACGAAACAAATATATAAAGGAGAAATGTCTTATTTTATGCCAAAAGCTACCATTATTTGTGTTGTATTTGTGTTTTGGGGGTCAGGTGGAAGGAGAAGAATAGAAGTGTGAAAGAGAAACTAAATAATTTAAGACAAAAGCACTGGAACAACAGGTTTCCATAAAAATATTCAGCAGCCCGACTGTTTTCAACATTGATAATATTCAGAAATGTTTCTAGGTCGCACAAATGAAATAATATTCTGCAGAAATGTTTTGAAAATTCAGCTTTGATCAGCAAAATTACATTTGACATATTCATAGAAAACAGCTATATTCTTGAATATTTCACACTGTACTGTTTTTAACTGTAAATTATAAATGCAGCTTTTGAAACAAGGGACTTTCGCTTCCTGTCATCGTGTCTCTTCAATAAAGAGGCTCAAGCTCAAGCAGAGTAGTTATAAGAGTCTTATAAGACGTAAATTAGCAGCGTAGCTGAGTTTGCCAGAGACTGAAGCATCTCTCCTGGAGATTGGTGAAGTCACACTGTGCGCCGAGGCCTGTTAGTGCTGCCAGCTCCAGTGACAGATCCATCACAACTCCTGGAATTAAACAGGAATTACAGAGTGCTTGGAGAACCTGACAACAGCAGAAAATATTCATCGGTGTGTTTGCAGACTTTGCTTTAGTAATACCCCTCAGAGTGAGATTTAGGTGAGCTGTCAGCGAGCAGAGAGAGAAAGAGGCGAGTCTCATCCCCAGACGCTCTGCAGGAGACTGTCTCTCTGCTATATTTTATCCCAGGCGTTAGACGGCACGGCTGCCAGTGAAAACCACCAATAAATAACATATTATTTGCCATGAGAATAGAACACATTTCACTTCATTCTTGCATTTGAGTAACAATATACGGCCTGTCCCCCGGTCACGCCGTGAATATCACCGTCAGCAGCCGCTAACAATGCAGGAATTATGACAGCAGCTGAAAGCAATCGAGCGTTTTACCTTTTGTGCCGAATTGCTTTTTATTGTAAAACTGCAGAATAATTGATTAAAAAAACGACTTGATTAGTTGAAGAACTCTGAGCTTGATGTTCCGGGTGTTTGTTATCATGGTAAATGATGTCTTTTTGTGTGGCCTGTAAAAGCTGTCACAGCTCTTTTTCTCCCCGTTGTTTGGTTTGTTATAGGTCTGCGTTCCCGCTCCTGATTTTTCTGACCTCAAGCTAAAAGATACACCATCGGACACGAAACATGACAGCGACTTTCCATCTCTAAGTGAACCAGGTTAAGCCAAGCTACCATATCTTCCATAATATAAGTTGATTTTTTTTTATTATTATTATCTAAAGTATTCTGTGACTTTAATTCCAAAGTCTCTTATATAATGCAGTTAACATTTCACAAATAATACTAGTTACTGTTTCACTTCAAATAAATCTGCTTTTGCCTGGCCTTTATAATAATTGCTTAATGGCACACTCTCAGAAATAAAGGTAAAAAAGCTGTCACTGGGGCCGTACCTTTTCAAAAGGTACACTTTTGTTCCTATTGGGTTCTAATATGTACACTTTAAGTACAAATATGCACCTTTAAGGTACCAAAATGGACCTTTTAATTTGTTTAATTTATACTTAAATCTTCTGTTCAGGGTTGTGTTTCCCAAAAGCATCGTCAGAGAGTGATGTCGCTGTATGGGAAATGCAGCCCTGTTCTGAATACTGTTAAATATAAAGGATTTGTTGTGGAGTGAGAAGAACGTTTATAGTGGTTAGGTTTGCAAACTTTTTGTTTTATTTACTGGTATTTTAAAGTATACACCAATGTGACTTCTCTCAACAATGCAACAATGCATTGTGACCAGGTGTGATTTATTTTCTGGAAAACACAGTAGTCCTCCTCAGTACATTTACTGACTGTCTGATGCATAGTGCATGCAAAACTAGAATGCTCTCGTGAAAATCAGAGGCTCTAATTACTTTAAGAGTTGAGCTGCACAGTTTTTTATTAATTATCTGGGAAACAAAATATATATATTTTTATTTATATATATATATTTTTTAAAAACATTAACATTTGTAATTGGGGCATTTAAAGTGGTAAGAAACTACAGTTTGAGCAGCACAACTGCATATTCTACTTTGTTCTGCCTTTGTGTAATAATACATTTTGAACATACAGAAATTTGGACGCATATCCAATAGTTTCTTCACTAGTTTCCAACTGTCTCATCATCAATTTCAGATTAAACCACATCTAAAAAACATATAAAAACATTCAGATGGTTTCTTCTTGCCTAAGTGTGCAGTATAAAGAATAAACACATTTACTTTTACATTTATGCATTTAGCAAATGATTTTATCTAAAGAGATTTACAAAAGAGGAGCAAAGACAATTCAGTATTCATAATTCTGTTCTGAATTAAGTGGACCAAACTTCATGCCGAAGAGTTTGATTTTGTGAAATCAGGACCAAACATTCCCACACAGTACTTTCAGCTCATTCATTTTGGGAAGATTTCGACATGTTACACTCGATGGCAAGCGGTGTCAGTAATGGATCCGTGTGTTTGGTCTGATCTGAGAATGAGAGCGGAGGGAGTATCGTGTTGTGTTATATCACAGTCTCCGAGCAGAGTCTTGAATAACACTGTAAGACACGCTCCGCTGACACTGACTCATAAAGCTGAGAGCGCACGAATCAGGAGAGAAATACAACATCTACAGGATGTTTAAATAGAACATAATAATATTTCATAATATAAGCCTCTCGTGTGCATTAGCACCTGCACTGGAGTCCAAGAAATCACCTCGTTACCATAGTACTGCCAGTATTAGAATAACACACCAATAAAACGGAAGAGGCATGTGTGTGTGTGTGTGTGTGTGTGTGTGTGTGTGTGTGTGTGTGTGTGTGTGCTGAGATTGCACATTTACACACATCCTCACACAATATAAACATTTAGTTGTGTTGACAAGCGTGATTTTCTGTTTTTGTAAAGTATGAACGAACACTGAAAGTCCTTTGAATGGATTGAAAATACAATCTATGAGTTATTAAGACCACTGTAGGCTACTCGTACAATGATAATCATAGACTAAACCAATACCATTGTTACCGTAGTAAAACTGTGGTATCTTATGGTAGCATCTTATACAATTTGTAGGAAATCTCGTATTCATTTATTGTGATTTTAAAGTATTTTGGCAGAAACTTGTCAATCTTGACACAATCTTGTGTGTTTGATAACATTTCAATCTTGACACAATCTAATTTGAGACAATTGTTTACTTTATTTGAAAGTATTTAATAAAACAAAATTTGTACTTTATGTGAAAGTAGTGATTAAACCGATGTGATTCGCCTTCTGTGAGATACTGGAGCTGCAAAAACTGTCCCAGAATGAGAGTTCATTCTAATTCAGTTAATATTTGAATTTAAAGAAAACTGATTCCTTATCAAGTTGTGAACAGCATCTTATTTTTACTAGTAATACACCCCATTTGTGATTGTACTGTTATTCAGTCTGCAGCAGTAGAAACGGCTTCCGTGACCAGCAGTAGAGTCAGTGGAGATCTCCAGCTGTAAGAGCAGTGCTAGTGTGCTGTGATCTGTAGAGCTCTTAGAAGAACTACAGAGCTGTTATTATGAACTGGATCTTATTAGAGCAGATTCCACAGGCTGATCCAATCATCCACCTCAGCTTCCAAAGACCCGGAGGGAGAGCGGACGTACGTGTGTGTGTGTGTGTGTGTGTGTGTGGTAGCTTGTTCCTCCTTGTAACAATAGCAGAGGTGACTGGGCCTACAAGAGCACTGACAGCTTTACGACCCTTGTGCCAGAGCGAGGAAGAGAATTCTGGGAAAAGAGTTCTGGACTCAGTCCCAGACAAGCAGGTAGTTCTCTGTGTGTGTGTGTGTGTGTGTGTGTGTGTGTGTGTGTGTGTGTGTGTGTGTGTGTGTGTGTGTGTGTGTGTGTGTGAGGTTGGGCAGGTAGTGTTTCACACAGGCTTGTTTGAATTTACAGACCTAAAGAGCCTGAAGAATCCAGATCAGGTCTTTCTTCAGTTGAGCTGGTCCAGGGATTGAAACACAGCCACTTTCATACCTTAATATTTCATTATTCATCCCAAAAAGGAAGAGACTTTTACTTAGTACTTTGGCAGACAGTATGGTATTATGGTAAAGTTTTGCATAGGTAAAGGTAATACCTGTAAACATGGTCAGTCTTGAAACAATCTTGTGTTTGATAATAATTGTCTACACATTGTTTCCAGTACAAATATCTCAACATTCTTAAATCAAGATAGAACGTCTTGTTTTCTAAAACAAATCGAAAGTTAATTGATTTTTTTTTCTTCAAAGACTTTTTATTTAGTCATTTTGCTTCTCAAGGGTTTTATTTTATTTTATTTATATATATATATATATATATATATATATATATATTTTTTTTTTTTTTTTTTTTTTTGCAGTGTAAACTGTCTCCAAATATATTTCTCTATATATAGGATTTAATGTCCAAAACTTTGCAAATAAAATCCCTTCACCCCTGTCTGGAAGAGGAATACTAAATTAAGTCGTACGTGTTCCCAAAGCACATTATGGAGAGGAAAGAAGGCCCTGTTAACATGTAGTATTAGCATGCCTTTAAAATGCATCTCTAGTGATGATTTTGATGGGATTTTGTTAAGGGGAAGGACACATCGGATCCCTTTCGTTTACACCTGCATGCATTGCAGTGCACTTATTATGGGATTATATGAGTCATATGTTGATATCAGCTGTAAATGTGCTCTCGCAGGTGTTAGTTAAATCCAGTGTTAGGGGTCATGCACTACATGCATTAATCAGATTACCTTTTTTCCAAGTAAAAATAATGCATTACTTTTTAATTTACAATAAAATATTGGAGTTACTTTTTCAAATAAGTGACGCTTGTTACTTTGTTTCCTCACTGGCTGACAGCTCTCCTGTCCTCATGCTGAGAGAAATCAGGAGTGAATGCAGAAGCTTTGTATTTCGTTGCATTACAGAATGACAGCTGCGCCCTTTACTCATTTCACTTTTGGTGTTTTACATTTGCCAAAAATAGAACATATTTATATTAAAAAAACAAACAAGCCCAGCCCAGAAGAGAAAAAGTAACCCAAAAGTAACATAACCCCGTTACTTTCCATAAAAAAGTTACTTTTTTTAGGGAGTAATGCATTATTGTAAGTAACTTTCCCCAACACTGATCTGCAAGAGCTCTGATTGCTGTGACTTTTAATGTTTTATTCACTTCTTAAACCGGGTAATATTTAAGAGCAGAACTCCTAGAACGCACATGAAACGATGTGTTGAATAATACAGGAGATGCTAACGGGGACGATTCTGCTAAAACAGTGTTAATCTCAGAGAACAGAGAGAGTAACTGCGTCTTCTCATGCTGCCGAGGAAATGTGAGCACTCTTGTGTAATCATATTTGGGTAAAAACTGAATCGCAGAGTGATGTTTTCTCCTGGAAATTGATTCTTTTCTGAGGTGAAGTTGAACTTTCTTACCTCAAACGTCTGATTCAGAGCCGGGATAAAGAGATCAAACCGGCGTTACAGAACAATACAGACATCAGGAGTAATTTGCCGGAGCGAGGATAGCGATCTAACCTGCCTCTCTCCGCGCAGAGCGCTCCGCTCCACACAGGTGACAGCTGATAGACTCGTAATCTGCATTTCAAAGACGCTCGGAGCGCAGGAACACGAGAGCCGCTTAACTCTGGCACGCTTTCACAGCGCTCCGCACTGATGCTCCACAGATATTTATAAAACCCCTCCTCTGACATTATGCAATCGCTTAAAAGACACGTTTCTAGGTGGAGAAGAAGGTGAGCGTTTTATTCTGACTGAACTTGCCACACACACAGATTTGCTGTGATCCTTCTGTGTGTGACGAGGGTTTATTCTGGATCAACACGGATCCGTCTGCACCTGTAGTGCTGGGAAGAGCTAGTTTAAACCTGATATGACTCTTAGTGGATGCTCGCACTGTAGAAAACCTGACAAACCTCCAGTTTCAGGGTCAGTTTATGTCCAGAAACACTCAAAGGTCAGAAGGTCACCTCCGAACTTTTGACCTTTTCAGCTTCTTTGAATGGATGTACATTTACACAACCATTCAAACGTTTGTTTATTTATTTATTGTTTAATCAAGGACGCATTAAATTGATCAAATGTGCCAGTAAAGACATTTATAATGATGCACAAGATTTTTATTTCAAATAAATGCTGTTCTTTTGAACTTTCTATTCATCTGTGAATCCTGAAAAATTAAAATGTATCACAGTTTCCACAAATATATATATATATATAAATATTGTGCAGAACAACTGTTTTCAACATTGATAATAATCAGAAATGTTTCTTGAGCAGCAAATCATCATATTAGAATTATTTCTGAAGATCATGTGACACTGAAGACTGGAGTAATGATGCTGAAAATTAATAATACATTGCATTTTTACATATATCCACACAGAAAACATAACTAAATAAAACTGTTATTTAAATAATAATAAAATTTCACAATATTACTATTTTTACTGTATTTTTTATCAAATAAATGCAGCCTTAATGAACATAAGAGACTTAAAAAAAAGAAAGTTTAAAAATGTGATTGACATGTAAATGTGTTGATGTTCATCTGTTTGATGTCAGAAAAGTTGTTTTCTGTTTAGTTTCAATAAAAGCTCCTCGTGGACTATAGAGGAAGATTTGAGCTCTGAAAGTTACAGTATGTTTGCATCGTCCAATGAACTCTGATCTGAAAAGACTTGACTCCTTTGAATCACCCGGGCTTGTGGAGTTTGTGCTGGTTGTTTGAGCGCGGGAGGGCAGGTGATGAATCGTTCAGGAGTGATTCTGCTCGGGGGAGTTCTCTTTACTGGCGTCTGTAAATGTTCTGCACTGATGTTTCTAATTACAGACGAGCCCCTCATGCCTAAAATAAGCACAGGCCTTTCTGAACGCCGCCGTCTGCTCCTGCCGAGGTTTCAGCAGGCAGTAATTCAGAGGTGATGTGAGAAATTATAGTTTATGAGGCAGGAGGTCACAGCAGCCAAGCACACGGCTAACTGGGACCACCGGCAAACACACACGTTTACACACTTTTCCACTCTTCTGTCACACACTCTTTATAGGGCTTTGCTGGGGAGATGTTTAGTGTGAACGGCTCCCGTCCAGAAAAACATCCAGCTACAGACAAATCCAGGCATATTTCAGTGGTATAGTTCACACTGTTATTTATTGGGGAAGGACATGCTGCTGAATTATTATTATTATTATTTTTTTAAATGCCTATGGAGACAATAAATGAGAAAATCACTTCTGCCACTGTCATGCTCTATAAGATGATTTTTGCACTTTAGTTTCAATAAATGGTCTGTATGGACTTGAAAAGGGTTTTGCATTGTAAAAGTTTCAGTTAACATCAAACTCAGTTATGTTGACTGTGATTTGATCCTTTAATGTTGATGCAGAAGTCTGTCCATATGTTGTGAACCACAGTGCTTCATAAACACTCTTACATAAACCAAAGAAAGTGGTCTAGAAACACTTCTCATTCAGAAATTGCTAGTGAATTTCACAGTTAATTCACAATTCACAATGATTTTTTTTTTTATTTTTAAGTAGAAAGACTGAATAATCTGTTTTATTTGCAACCTCAATAAATGAATGAATGAATGAATGAATAATAAATTGTGTAATAATAAAACAGTGTAGTTAACTAAAACTAAAACCATAAAAAAGTTGCTTGAAAATCAAAAAAAAAAAAAAAAAAAACTTAAATTAAAAAAACTTAAACTTATTTTATTTCGGCAAGTTGTCAAAGCAGCATTTTCATTTAGTTTAACTAAGTATACTACAATAACTAAAACTAAAGATGAAATAAAATTAATAAAAACTATATTGACATTTAAAACACTAAAATTACACAAAAACAGAACAAAATTACTAAAACTTTTACTAAAAATAAAATGAAACAAAAAAGCAACTTCAAAACTCAACTTAATTTGATTTAAAAGTTTTTAATATTTAATTGGATTTTAAATTTAAAATGAAATTAAAAACCCAATGCTGTGAAATAGTTTGTGCCAGTTTGTAAAATCACTTCATGCTCCATAAAATGTTTTTGCAGTTTAGTTTCAATAAATGGTTGTGTGTCCATCTGTAACAGTGCAGAAACAAAGGAAAGCGGAGGTGTGTGTGTGTGTGTGTGTGTGTGTGTGTGTGTGTGTGTGTGTGTGTGTGTGTTATAGAAAGTCAAGGTTTGAGTCTGATGAGTGTGCTCCCGGTCATGTCCTCAGCGGTCTGTGGTGTGTTTTGGGAGTGAAGTTCATTTCTTTGCTGGAGTTTGAAGGTTCTGAGTTTATCTGTGACCTACAGCTGGTGTCCTCGATGGCCAAACACAAACTCCACAGAAAGCTGAGCGCTCAGATCCCCTCGTGGAGCTGAAGAAGCGCTGGGCTTTCTGGAGCGCTGGTGACAAACGTCCTTCTTCCCCACAGGCCTGTCAACGGCACTAAAACTCCTGTCTGCTTCTGCTGTCAGACAGCGACGACCTTATTAAGCACACACACTAGTTAACCTTCACTAAATCACTCAATCAGGGATTAACTTAGTGTTTTGTCCTTTTAATACTGTAGTAAGTCTATACTTTCTGCAGGAAGCAGTTCAATTAACTTTTTTATACACAAATATCTATTTATAATTATTTATTATTATTTTTATCTTCTACATTTTGTTCAAAGTATGGGGTCAGTAGTACTTTTATTCATCAAGCATGCAATAAATTGATCAAAAGTGAGAGTAAAGACAAAAATATTTATATTTCAAATAAATGCTGTTCTTTTGATTTTTCTATTCATCTGTGAATCCTGAAAAATAAAATGTATCACAGTTTCCTCAAAAATATTGTGCAGCACAACTGTTTTCAACACTGATAATAATCAGAAATGTTTCTTGAGCAGCAAATCATCATATTAGAATGATTTCTGAAGATCATGTGACACTGAAGACTGGAATAATGATGCTGAAAATACAGCTGCACATCACAGAAATAAATTACAGTTTAACAGAGATTCACATAAAAAACAGTTATTTGAAATTGTAATAATATTTCACAATTTTACTGTTTTTGCTGTATTTCTGGTCAAATATATGAGTGAATAGTGCAACTCCAGGTCATATGAGAGTTTCTCTAGTCACATACACGGTGTGGTGTTATTGCAGGATAATGACATGTTTTTTCTCAATGCAAACTATTCTAAAAATAAAATCTCTAATAGAACCTTTGCTTCAGTGCTGCGGTTCAGTACTTGACATCAGTGCGTTCACACGGTGTGAATAAACTCTGACCACACATCAAATCAAGCACACGAGTTAAAGACACCATGTGACATCGGCGTAATGGCCAATCACAGTCTGTGCTGGATCGGGGTTTCATGTCCGTTAAATGTGATCTTTCCACAGACACAGCGGCTCTAATGCGCGTTACTTAAGGTGTGTTTCTCACGAGCGCACGGATCTTTAATAATGTAGACTTCAGTTGAATCTGACAGCCGAGGACGAGAGTACTGTTCGGTAAACCGCTCCTCTGGCCGGCTAATCGTAGGGGTCAAAGGTCGTGGTGAGACAGTATAAGGGTCGGTTCCGATGAATCACCTACAGGTTTGTTTTAACCACTGAACTGAGACTCTGATCTCTTTAGCATGGAGAGCTGGAGTCAGTGTGTGTGTGTGTTTAGAGGAGCATGAGGAGATAATGAGACATCCTCCTCTCGCCTCACCTGCAATCTAAAGAGAGTCTGTGTGTGTGTGTTTGTGTGTGTCTCACACAGGATGTAAAGTATTAAACCACCTGCCTTGCTTGGCAAAATTTTGTCTCATGACAGAAAGGAACAGGTTCACAGGTATAAACAATCACACACACACACACACACACACACACACACACACACACACTGAGCCAAACAGGTGCCGAAGTTCATGTTTCAACATAACATTCATTTTTCCTGTTCTGTTCCCCTCTCTCTCTCTCTCTCTCTCTCTCCTGTAGTTATAAACATATATACACAGTTTTGGTGGAAAGATACTTTTAAAAGTAAAGTGTTACAATACTGTGTTACTCCATAAAAAAGTAACTAATTGAGTTAATTAGTTTCTTTTTATGGAAAGTAATGTAGCAAGTAACTCTTACTCTGAAATGAAAGTTACTCCTTCACTACTTTTCCCCCCCTCAGCATTTATTAATTAATAAAATAATTATTTAATAAACAAAAAAAAAAAAAAAAAAAAAAACAAAAAAAAACCACAAAAGTTATATTTCTAGCAACTGTAAAAGGCCATTTCACACCAAAAGTGTAATTAATAATCGTGATGCTGAAGGAAATGCCCCGTCTCTGCACTTCCTCCTGATTTCTGTCAGCGTGAGGACAGGAGAGCTGTCAGTCAGTACATGCGGAAACAAACTAACTTGTGTTTGAAAAAGTAATTCAGATATTTTGTTGTAAATGTAAAAGTTACTTGAAAAAAGTTAATCTGATTATGTTACTCACACCAGCACTGCGTGTACAGAAGTTACTGTAAATGGTTGACTGACAGATGTGTCGTTCAACAACTGGCTAGATTATTCAGATTTTATCTTAAATGATCATGCTGAAAGTGTGTTGTGCTTTAGACAGTTTTCTCTGTTAAACATTTTTGGGAAATGTGTTTCTTGAAATGCATTGCAGCAAACAGAATGTTTCCTTAATGTTCTCATATGCTTCCCATTTGGTTTTTCTATTGCCAACCAAATAAGAACATTTTGACAACATTGTAACGTTTTCCAATCTTAAAGTGAACTTTATCTTACACAAAGAAAACGTTAAGGTTAAGTGTTAGTTGGAATAACAGTCATAAACATTTAGCCCACCGTGAATGTTTTGTTTGTTTGTTTGTTTGTTTTATTCACAATGTAAAAGATGTTTTTTTTTCTTCATTTCTTCTATATTGTAATGTACATTTGAGTGTAATGAATTATCAAAAAATAATGCTGATTGCCTGATTGGATGCTGAGATGTGGGCGTGGCACTCTCAATGAAGGCGGGGCTACATGCAGTGGGTTGTAAGAAAGGGGTGGGGTTTGAGAGGATTAAAATTATTATAGAAGTCTTGTATGTGTCACCAGAGAAAAATCATTTCACCAGATGATCCAGTTATGACATTCTGATTAAATTATGAGGTAAAAAAAAAAAAATATGCATTTAGAAAATTTAATTTAATGCCAACTTTAAGATGGTATATTAAAATACAACCAACCTAATTATTCAGTGTTTCCTCAAACCTGATTAGTCACTTGTTCATACAACCCAGCAACCAGTCCATTTTTCGAATACATAGCTGCAGTTTGCTACTGTACATTAAGTCCAGTTTGATTCCTTGCACTCAGATGTACAGTAGCAGGAATTCAGCCAATCACATCTCAGCTCTGCGGAATAATGAATAAATCAGCACTCAGAGCCTGAGGAGGGTGAGGCGGCAGGGGGCGAGTCATGTGACGTTCAGCTCAGAACAAACCAATGAAAACACTTTACACAGCGACACGGTTTTAGAGATCCTGCATCAGTTCCCGCTCGCTCCTGTCTGTCTGTGTCTGTCCCTCATTCACTGCCAAATCTCTGTCTGTCTGTCTCTCTCATCTGAAGGTGTTTATCTACTCGTATGACGACATATCATAGACTTGTATTGGCTTTATATAAAGTTAATTAAGTAGATTACAACCCAAACCAAACCAAACACCTAAAAAAAATAAGGTTATCCTGTATTTAACGTGTCAAAACAGCCTGCTATTTTGTTGTATTTTGTTTTTACATTCTTAATTTAATTTACTGCTATTTTAATGCTAAATGGAAACAGCAAGGATCTTTCAAAAGTGGTTCAGATGGATCAAATCCAAACACACTGTGACATTCTGGCCAATTGTAAAGAGAGAGAGAGAGAGAGAGAGAGAGAGATAAATAGAAATAGAGATATAAATATAAATATATATAGAAATAGAAATATCAAACTAGCTCAAGGGTTTAGTTGAACTCCACTGAGCAGTAAACACACGTTCACATGCTGCTCAGTGACTCATGGTTCCTTTTTTCTATGTGTTTTCTCTTTAATAATCATGTGCAGAAACACACAGATATTCCCACGATGCAGGTGTGAAATGAACGAGTATTAACTTCTGCCGCTCTCCACTCCTTCACTCTCCAAAGACATTTCAGCAAACGTTAGCAATGCCTCTGTCTTCTGATTGAGTCACGTGCCCCAAAATAAACTTCAATTATTACAACTGAGAAATAATTATGGTTTGGCAGTCTGATGCCATAAGAGAAATGTTCATTTTAATTTTTAGCTTTGGTAAAAAAAAAAAAAAAAAAAAAAAAAAACGTTGCAGGAAAAAACAAACAAACAAACAAACAAACAAAACACTAGTGTTATTTTAATATTTATATATAGTTAAACTTTTTATTACATTTTTTTTTTCATAAATTTAAGTACATTTGTTGTGCTTTTGTCATAATGATGATGAACTATTTAGCTGCAGCTCAAGAACCCCAAACAGACCGCAATGACTCTTGATAAGAAGAGGATCTTCTGCTGAACCTAAAGAACCACTGAAGAAGCTTGATTTTTGAATGTGCTTTCATAGAGACAGGTGTGATTTAGCAGCGACATGCAATGATACAAATATTTGCTAGAGTATGTAACAATCCTCCAAAGAGTGTGTGTGTGTGTGTGTGTGTGTGTGTGCGTGTGTGAGAGAGAGAAATAGAGAGTCATAGGTAAAATTCAATAGAATAACAGCTCATCTGCCCCATAATTCTCTCTCTCTCTCTCTCTCTCTCTCTCTCTCTCTCTCTCTCTGGATGAGTGTGGACAATAGTCTCAGCAGTGGCCTCTGATTGCCTCTTTTCACATGTTAATGAGCATCTCTGCGTTCCTCCTCTTTCTCAAATCTCCACAAATTATACAGCAAACACAGAAAAGGAAAATCCTACGGCTTTTTTTATTCAACAAACTGACATGTAAATGCGAGTGTAAGTGTTGTCCTCCGCTGCTCTGATCGGCAGCTAATTGTAGCCGTCAATTGTATAAGATGCTCTTTTACTTCAACACAAGCCCGGATCAAACACAATCAACTCTCCCGCCTGGTTAAGAGACAGAGAGACAGAGAGAGATATAAAAATATATATAGATAGACAGATATAATAGGAAAAGGTGTTCGTTGTCACGGTGATGACTGCATTTATTCGCATCACACGTTTGAATATAAATATTTGTTGATTTGCTCATTTTGCTTCTGGCTGAGATCTGAACGCTGTCGAGGGTCTTAAATGAGTGTTTTGAAGCACTGCTGTCTGTCTGAACGTGACGGAAAAGAAAGACAGACAGAAGAGTATTCACGAATATTCACAACTCAACACTCGAGTATTTTATTGCATTCACAACAGTTAGTACTTGATGAACATATTAAGGACATAAATATTTATGCAGATTCAAATTTATTTAGTATTTATGCAAATATGTGAAGCGGCATCCAGTCAGTGTCATGTTGTCATATTGTGTATTGCACGAGTGATTGACCAATCAGCATCCAGGAGGGGAAGGGTCTGTTTTATAATGCACTTTTATGTTGTTTATTTATCACATATTATGACATTTGACATTGCATTTGATAGTGAATCATTTGATTTTTGTAATATAAAGCAGTATACTCTTCCTCACAGCAGATTTTAAAATAGAAACAGGAAAATGTGAAGAATCACTCACACACACACACACACACACACACACACACGTACCGCGTCTCTGATCCGGCGCACTTCCACAAGAGGGCCGAATCCTGCAGGAGAAAGTCACGTTTTATTTCATAGGATAAATTAAATTTCACACCCCTGTGAAGTTTATACAGCACATAGCAGCAGATTTTTACAAGATTCATATGCAAATGTGTGTCGAGATTAGAGATACAACAATTATTCCGGTTCATGATAAATTATTCATTTAACAACCGTCAATTATTAATTCCACAGAAACAATAAGCTGTGTTTCTGTAGGCAGAGTTTCCTATTTTAACAGACCTTTACCTCTCTCTCTCTCTCTCTCTCTCTCTCTCTCTGTGAACTCTGTCAGAATTAATCGTGAATGTTTTCCATTTTCTTCTCTGCCTCAGAAAGCCAGAGCATCAAAATAGTTAAAAATGTTGTGAATGTCGCACTGCTACTTTAACCTCACTGGAGACCTGACCTCTTTACTGAGAGATGCTCAGAATCATCGCTCTCTTCGCCGAGCGTCTCTCGTTCGATGTGTGCAAATGAAGAGAATCTGCTAATAATCAGATCACTAGTGTTCAGAGTCCTTCCTCTGCACAGAACAAGTGCTACATGTGAAAATCAATAGCTATTTGATGCATACGGCATCTGTAGCTGCGCAGTCAGTAGCCCAGCATGCTTTTATATACAGTAGACTGAAGCCGTATGAGCGCAGGAGCCTGCGGCTACAGCACAACAACTCAGCTCATATGTTTGAGAGACTTTGAAATCACTCTCTCTGCTAACTCTGCACTATAATTGTCCATCAATCTGCCATGCTTCTCCTTTTCTTTTCTTTTGTCTGTGCGTGTGAGATACGCTCACCATGTACAGCTGTCATTCACATTAAAATGCGTCTGTGAATGGAACAGGTTTGTTGGGTAAATGCATAATTAATAAGTACAGATGAGAAATCACTACCGCATGTAATGCATGTGCATGCATGCTGTATTTGCACAGAGGTGGATCCGTGAAGAGTCGGACAGGCTTTTTGGCTGGCGATGTACTCGCACACATGAAGATGTGATAATTATGCTAATGAAATACATGGCTGTAACTCTATTACTGTTGTGTGCGGAGCAGTGCGGTTTATAATGACTATGAAAATAAACTAGCAACACAGGACAGGGACCCCAGCAGTTCATACAGGAAAATTACATGTATACTGACGAAGGAAAAAAAAAAAAAAAAAAAAAAAAAAAAAAAGAATATATAAATATATATATCTTCAATTATATATATATATATATATTTTTTTTTTTTTTAACAGCAATAAATAAACAATTAAATAAATAAATAAATAATGATAAAATGGTTTCGAAACAAATTCACTCAGAATTTGCAAGTAAATTTCACAAATAACAAATGGCAAATGATGCATTAAATTAATTGTGAAATTTTAAAATAAAAAGTCCGAAATAGTATTTTTTTTGTAAAACCTGCTCCAAAAATCTGCTTTATTTACAGTGCGTTATTTTTTTATTTATTTTTTTTACAGTGCATTGTTTTTTTTTTCTAACACATTTAACTTCACATCAATTCATGCTACTAAAAAAAGAGATGCAATTAATTTAGATTTTTTTTAATGCATAATGTATGCATATATGTAATATATATATATATATATATATATATATATATATATATATATATATATATATATATATATATATATATATATATATATATTATACTGTATATACATATATCTTATACTGTATATATCCTTCTCGTTACTCATTTTAAACAAGGATTTGCTTGCATTATGCATTTTTAATTTACAGTTTTACATACATTACAATATTACGTTATAATGCACCGCTGGAAAAGACTGTTCAGAGAAAAGCCCCCCCTCAAAAATCCTTTAGTAGCAGAATGTTTTCGAGCTGAATGTGTGACAGGGCAGAAATGAAGGAGAGGGTGTAACGGGAGCGAGCGCAGAGAGGGGGCGTCTGTCTCCTCCATTAAATGAACACATTCATGAACCCAGAAGGTCGCTGAGTGTCTGTCTGTCTCACACAATACTTAACAATGTGTAAAATACCTGCATATAAACAGATACAAAAGACGACATACATGTGGAAAGGATAGATAGATAGATAGATAGATAGATAGATAGATAGATAGATAGATAGATAGATAGATAGATAGATAGATAGATAGATAGATAGATAGATAGATAGATAGATAGATAGATAGATAGATAGATAGAAGCATGCTTTATGTGATGACATGCAAAAGAGCTGATTTTATTTTTAGTAAAAAATATTGTTTAATATGACTAAATCAAACTGACTATATCAGTGGAAAACAAATCAAGTAGAAATCACAGAATAACTGATTGAAGTATTGTGTGACTGATTCGTGTCACTCACCCAACAGGGATACAGCAGCTCCGGATGATTCAGACAGAGTCACGGACAAACCAAGCATGCACCCTCACAAATTAAACACATATAGACTTAAATAATTACAAATGTAATGTTAGAATATAAATGCAAATGCAAATTATTATTATTATTATTTGATAATTGTATTTTTTTAAAGGAACAAATACATACCTGCGCTATTATAGACTGTAGGAGTCAGAGGTGCCTGCGATGCTGAACAAAAGCATCAATCAGAGCTGATGCCAGTAGACTGATGTCTTCATTATCCTCACAAATACTGAAACTCTCTTTACAGAAAGCAGTGTCGCCCTCTGAAGACTTCAGCACTAAAGCGTAAAACACAGTAGAAGACAAATAACAATAACGGTGAAAGAATGCGGAGACAGAAAGCGAGGGGGAGAGAGAGAGGAAGCTCGTTCACGCCCTTAATGTGTCGGAATCCCTCTGAAATCTCGTCGTCGAAGCATTTCATTCTTTCACTTTGGATTGAGAATTATATTAAAAATAACATCAAATGCACTAAAAACCTCACCACGCTGCATTGTCTGCCTTGGGTTTCTAAAAATCCTTAATTAAGCGTTCTTACCTGTGCACCTGTAGACTCACCTGTCGCAGGAGCGCGCGCGCGCTTCCCGCGTCTCCTCTGACAGAACACTTTCCCTCCTCAAATTCAGCGCTTCTCCTCATCAGAATCGTTTTTTTTTTTTTTTTTTTTTTTTTTTTTTCATCCTCCTTTGTTTCTCCTACAGTCGTGTTTGTCGCCGGCGCTGAAGAAAGAGCGCGCAAACGTGCCCGAACTTTCTTTAAACGTTATTCGCGTCTTCGCTATAAAGGTGCCTGATGCGCCGTGTGTGTGTGCGCTCGCGCGCGCTCATAAAACACACACGTTTGGCTCTATTATCCCTCCCTGTGCTGATAGGTGGCGTGTGTTTCTCTCTCTCTCGAAAAGAAAGGAGGAAAACAGTGTCATTCGAGGCGTGTGAGCGCGTCAGTCCGAGCGCAGGTTTGAGTCCTGGAGTGTGTGAGAGGATCAGTCAGGAATAACGCGCCTCTGTTTCTCAGGCTTTATTCTGGACCCAGACACTATAACACACACAACACACACTCCTGCAGCCGAGACCACAAGGTAAGACACACTCTTTTACCTTCACGGCATCTTTAAAATAGTCCTAATGCGAAATAAATCCACTTTAATGCTGCTGGGTTCGGGATGCTCTTCGTTAAAGGCAAACACAAAGGTGTGTGGATTTTCCTCTTACCTTGGCGTTCACCTGTGCAGGTGCGCTGAGCGACTAGACTAGACTTATTTGAATCTGGCGTTTTATCCTAGGAAAGAAACCAATGCTTGGCATTGCGTCCACTAACCATTTTTTATTTATTTTATTTTAAAAATTTTTAAATGCTAACTGTTTTTTTCTTTCTTTCTGTAATCTTGCAATGCGCGAGATCAGTGATAGAGAACATCATGCCACATCGCTACAAATTCAGCTGTAAATGCATCGATTTTTTTAGCTTTTTTTAACAAACACAATTTTAACATGCAGTCACAAAAATATGTCCCTTATGTTAAGTTAATATAAATGCAAAGTAAAGGTATTTATGCAGTTGTAATGATTATGATATCTGCACGCGTTTTATTTTAATTATCAAACACTGCATATTTATTCAAGCATACAATCATAATCATCACAGAGAGAGATTATATAGATCCGATTTTCCAAAGGTTTCAAATACTGCGTCTTCACTAATATTTAAAGCAAGAGCTCAAACACTCAGAAAGTCAAGGAAAAAAGCAATAGATCCCTGATGCACGTGGGGTTTATCACAGATTATATATAATTTAAATGTTACTGTTCATATTGCCTAATGCATTAAACAACGTGTTCTCATTTTATTACATTTCACGTTTATGTTTAAAAAGCACAGAAAATGTATCTGATATAGTTGGAAGCCCCCTTAATAAATAAATCAGACAAATAAAAACAAGCAGCTGTAAACGTGTCTTTATAGACATGAAACATGTCAAATATAAATCCAGCCTCTGACCTTTGAGACTGACTATTATTTCGCTTTTTTTTTTATTTAAATCAGAGGAAACACATGCACCTTTAAACTGCTTATTAACTGCTTATAAGTCATAATGCATGCGTCTTCCAGTCTTCGGTGATAAGATGCATGGACAGCGAATGATCTGAGAGGCTCTCAGCAGTCTCATTGACTCATGTGTCGGTGTTTTTCTGTGTCTTTCTGTTCGTGTGCTCGGGCTGATGGGCTGCCAGAGGGAGCGGTTCACCCTGCTGCTGTGTTTGCTCGGGTCTGAGTCCATGCAAACTGCCATCTGATCCACGTTTATCAATGCGGGAGCTGATCATGGCGGATGGCCCCCGGTGTAAGAGGCGAAAACAAGCCAACCCGCGGAGCAAAAACGGTAAGAGCGGCTTGGGAAAGTGTCCTGGCGCGGTGCGTAAACGGACGCGTTACGCGGGACGCAGAGAGAGGAGACCGGACAGATCAGAGTCCAGATGGGAGTACGTTTAGAAGAGCACAAGTAGAAATCGGACTGAACAGGCGTGATGTAAATAAAGGCCATGTAACTGAGCCTTTTCTCGCTGTATTTTCACGCAAGTTTGGAAATGAAAGTTTGTGCGTAATTCTCAGGAGCGTCTAACGCGCTCTGAACACGTTAGTTGCCCGTGGATTCTTTACACTTGCGTTTCGTTTGTTTAAGAAGCTGCTGACCGTTCAGAGACACCGATTGGACATCCCCAGTGCATTATTTTCATTCATTCTCAGATGCATGAATAAGAGGTGCTCGTGCTGTTGTGTTTTTGTGTGGAGCTCCGCTAGTCGCAGTCAATGTCACACAAGTGTCTGGTAAACACAGTTTTGCATTAATGCAGCACGCATACTGACTGTGAAGAACAGATGAGTTTATCTTAAAAAAAAAAAAAAAAAAAAAAAAAAAAAAAAAAAACTTGTGATGCTTTCAGGGATGTTTCAGATCAGTGTGTTGCATTTTGAGGGTAGCTGTTTGGGCGTTTTGCACATGCATTAACACTATAGTGTTTTATATAAACTAACACACCAGCCGATAGATTAGGTTGCATTTGAAATTGCGCGTGATGTTTGGTTTGTTGGTTCGGATGCCGCGCTGCACGTCGGGTTTTTATTTCTTCAGCAGTTCAGTTCCATCTCCCTCTTTCCTTTATGAAATGTTTCATATCGATCCGCTAAAAATCAATACGAGTACAAGAGTCTTTTCACCCTCACGAGTGTCTTCAGTGACTAAAGTTTAAAAAGAGCAATTCTGTCCTCCCAGTTTTTAAATACAGACTTTTGCGTATGACTAATAATGCATTTCATAAAATGTAATGAAATACCATCTTACAGTCCATGCATATTCGTTTGTGTTTTTAATACAACATGTGAGTGATTTGCATTAAAATAACGGTACTGAAATATTCATATGTAATGTCCAGTTTTGTGTTTAATATTTGTGGAGCTCGTGAACGCGTAAGGATGCATGATAATACTAAATTAATTGTTTGTGTAAAAAATAAAAAATGCACCATTGGAAAAATGATATGAAGTGACAGTCGTTTTAAAATGAGGACACACATGAAATATTCAGTGATGCTGGAAGACTGTGGATTTGAGCTCAGAGAAATATGAAGGGTGAAGCGTGTATGTTCTCACACACCTGCTGGATTCAGCATGTCCAGGTGAACTCAGGTGTGCACTGTAAGACGTTTAGCACAGATAAATGCTTCCAAAATTAATATAAGCATATATATTTGCATGCACCCTATAGATATTTGTGCATCTTTTTTTTAAATAATCAAGCATTTTTAGTATTTGATCATTCAGATTCATGTTCAGTTTTGCATGATGCTTTGTGTTTGAACATGCTGTATTTTCTGTAGGAAAGGAAACTTTTAGTTCAGTCAGATTAATTGTAAACATCTTGCTTCAGATCTCTCAAAAGCCAAAACCCAAAACTAAAAATAAAAAGTCTGAAGAGTTAAGACTCTGGAAGCCGCAATCGCAGACGAGGACGCTGCCGTCTCCAGCTCCTTCTCCTTGTGTTAAACTTCAGTCCAGCTACGACGCTTTGCTGTCTGTGAATGCTCAGTGCAGTCGGTCAGAGCTGCTTGTGACTGTTTATTTTGTGTACTATTTGTAGTGTGTGAGGAGCAGATTTCATGCGAGCGAATCTGATGTCAGAGGTCATGCGGAAAGTCTTTTCTGTTTGTCGTGCATGCATGCACGGGAAGTCTTTCACAAATTCAGTGCTCTGAAATTACAGGAAGAGCCCACTTCCTCCCGAGCAGTTGACGGCCGTGGGGTGTCCTAAGATGCATATTTTCACATGTTTCCTGCAGCACAAAGACGTGCTCCTCGTGGTGCATTCAGCCAGATTGATTACATCATTTCGGGTTTGGAAAAGCTCCTGCGTGGCGCGAGGAGAAGCCTCTGTGTTTGATTATGGCAGCTGAGCCGTCGTCGCTGAATTCGGTGGGGGCGATTCTTTCACTCAGGCTCTTTCATCCCCAACAATGGCAGATTCCGCCCCGTCTAAACTGTTTCTGCGCCCCCATTATGCTGCGCGGCTCCCTCGCCGCACGGCCCCTCCTCTGCCTCCTGTGTTTGGGAGGAGCGGGGCCGCTCACAGCTGATTGTCAGCTCTAATACGTGTCATTTACATGTGCTTAAGGTGAACCGAGCGTGAGCGTGCACCTTTGGTTCCCCGTGTGAAGAGAAACTCCTGAGTTTCTCAGAGTTTAGATTCCACTGTGACGAGCTGAGAGAGAGTTTAGAGGAAGAGGAGGATGGCGGTGCTCTTCACACGGCATTTCTAAACTCGTTTTTGGGTTCTCGTGTGTGTGATTTGTACTTGATTATATGATCTATGCTCTTTATTTGTTGTGTGAGAGACACTCTTTGTTGTGGGTCAAGAGTTGTCAGGGTAAAAACCACCAGTTTTTGCTTTGAATAATTTTTAGTTAGCTGCGGTGCATTAGTCTGTCTCTATCATTTCAGGGTTTTTTGCAGGATTATCTGAACTGATCGCGTCGATACAAACGTCTTCAGTGTGTGGCTGCATGGAAGAATCTCCTGGCAAACCTTCTGTACAACTGTTTTTAAAAGAGTTCACAATATTTCAGTAATTCAGAATTAACATACTTTCACATAGAAATAATATTCTTAAATTATTTTAATAAGAAATAACCTTAAATAAAAACATGTACATTTTGTAGCCGGTTTTCTTAGCTCGTCTTTTTTATTCTTAAAAAAGCATCCCTAAAATGCGCCTGCAGATTTCTGCAAAGTGCCTGTCAATCACAAACATACACAAGCTCCGCCCCTTGAGTTTGTTTATTGAATATTTTATCTAATTTGATAATTCTGTATTCCACCAATACAATCTCTCCGCTCCATTTAACACATTATAAATCCTTTCAGCAGAGCTCCACTTATTTTTCCACAAGAAAATGTGAAAAACGGATTCTAAATGCTCCGGTTAGAGTAATTATTTAATGCGACTACATTAAGCTATGTCTTTGAAAGTCATTTTTAAGGGTCTTTTCAGCTCCTTGAGGTGACACATTCACGATTTCAGTTGTATTTTATCGTTGTGTTTCTTCTGCGATCTCGTCTCTGAAGATATTTTGGCCTATCGGAGGGAGGGGGAGTCAGACCCAGAGCTCTGTGGAAATGCCTTAGGTGTGACTTCACTTTCACTCACATCAGCGCTGACCCGACTGCCTTTCATATCACATCCACCGCGTCTCCACCGGTAAACATCCCCCGAGGGCCGAACAAAGAACACGGCCCTTTCTCCTTAATCACAACCCAGCCCTCTCTCTCTCGCTCTCTCTCTCTCTCTCTTTGCCAGCACGCAGCATTTGCATTCAGCTTCAGAAAGGCGCGCATAAAAAGGGGGAAGAGCGACAGAAGAGAAAAAAACAGAGAATAAAGGCAGAAGAGGGTGGGTGTCGAGAGCAAAATAACTGAGGTGTTTGTGAATGTTTGTTGGGCCTCCCCTGGTTACGGCCCTTATATAGACCCCCCCCCCCCCCACACACACACACACACACATACACACACACACACACACAGATAGTGTTACGCAGCGGCATGTTTGCTCTATTCATGGCTGCACACTTTCACACTTAAGAGAGAATCATCTGTGTGAGGCACGGCTGCTTTAAGACGCAAGAATAGTTTGGAACAGGTGTGTGTGTGTGTGTGTGTGTGTGTGTGTGTGTGTTTAGATAATTGAATGTGTTTATATTTACCTTTTTTAGATTTGAGGAATACTGTTTTTGGCAAGATCGTTAGCTTAGCGAGCGTGCAAAAATCAGACTGTAAGTGCATTTGTCAAGGCATTTTTGGTTTGTTTCTACAGCTAGATTTGGTGCATTGAGCTTATCTTATTGAGCCATTTCTTTAATAAATGGCTGATTATAAATAACAAAATATAAAAATAAACATAAAATGATTATTAATTATGATTAAATTAAATTATTGATATATGCAAATTACATACAAATTGCATATCATTACATTTAGTTTTAGACCTCAGTATTTTTGTATTTATTAACATATATTTATGTTATTTTATATGCTTTAACAGCTTAAACAGGACTGATTCAGAACAGGCATTTCTCTAATAGTTGCCTTCCAGTTGGACAGTAAAGTTTCTCTAAACAGAAATATTTTTCTAACACACACTTATATTGCACACACTATTTTGCTCCCTGTTCACTCGCGGTCTGAGAGCTGCTCCGCCTCTGAAGGCATCATGTGACAGGAATCCCACAAACTCTGTTCTCCTCCAGAACCTCGGCGATCGAGAGATTACCAGCCCGCTGGATTATCAGCAAACACCTTTGGACACCGTGAGAGAGAGTCAGTTTGCTAAAACTTTATCACGCTCGCAACACCAGTGTCACTGGTTCGGTTCTGATAAAAAGAAGAGCTTCAGTGCAGGATATGACGTTTTTGTTGAAATCATTTGAGATATTAATGAATATTCATTTCATTTGTGACTTTTTTTATTGCTTCTTAGATTGTTCATGTGTGTCCAAAAAGTAAGAGTATACAGCTATTAAACGAATGTAGATAGCGGCTGAGATCTCTTGTTTTTAGGAGAATTTGTTTAGAAATGTTTGAGTTTATGTCAAGAGCAATGTCTTGGCAAATCTTAACACCATTTGAGACATTGCTGAGGCCTTTGCTCGGGAGAAAAAGCATAAGATTGGTCTCTCTTTTATCTCCTTGTTGTCTAAAGGATATTAAACAGATCTCACTGGTGATTTTTCTTTCATTGCAGTCAGATACTCATTCTGATGTTTGGTAGTTGATCTGTTTAGATTCGCTCTGGAGGTGTATAACCTGCGTTCCTCGTCAGTCTAATCCTCACGTTTGGCCTCTGGTCTGTCTGTCTCTGCTTCACAGCTCTGAGAGAACGAAAGCTCAGATCTGGAAGACGTTTCTGCTGATCATGAGCTGTTTAATGTCCAGTGTGTGTTGAAGTGACATGACTTCATAGTCATGTGCTTATTTTTTAGTTTTGGTGCTCTAATGTGAGGAAGATTGCACATCACGCCACAAATTTTGGAGAAAAACTGAAACATGCATTCAAAATGAAGCTGAAGATGTCTTTGGGTTAAATCGCTTACATCAGTGAGGATCAGACTATTGCATCTGCAGTTTACAGTTTCTAATAAACTTACCAGCCAACTGGCAAGTAATTGGTGTTTAATTTACTCACCAAAGCCAGTTTTTACTTGCAATTAACAAGTGAGTGTTAGTTTTGGACCCGGGACAACACTGTACCTATACACACAAGCATCATGTGAAGCTCGCTGTCCGTCCATCTGCATTAAAGCATTGGTCCGGTCGGTCGTGTGATTGCGTGCGCTTCTGGTTTTCTCGTACCGCAGCACTCTTCATGCATCAGAATAGAGAAATATCACAGCTCATTTCAGATCTCAGACACGATTCATTTCCCATTGTCTATGTTTGTGCATCATAATAATGTGTGTAAGATTCTGCATGAAAAAAAAAAAAAATCTCAGGTGTCAACATGTTCATTTGCAGGAAGGCTGGTGTGACTGGCACTCTTGTGCTGCTCAGGTGTGAAAACACGCGTGTCGTCATTTGGACATGCTGCCGTGTTGTGCAGGTTTGAGATGTATAAATTAGCAGGATGAGCTCGATGGCCACGTTCTGGAGAGGAAAGAATGAGATAAAGAAAAGCACACGTTTGCATCGTTTATTCTCTAAAGATGTTTTCAAAAGCTAATATTTGAGATATTTAAAAATTTGTCCCAGACATTGACCTCAGAGGTTTGATTTATATATATATATATATATATATATAAATATATATACACACACACACACACACACACATACACTCAATCCCTAACCCTATACAAAAAAAATAAATAATATATTTTGTACTTTATTTATCTGCAAACAAACAAACAAAATAATTTGAAATAATACTTCAAATAATACAAATAAATAATAGTATTTAATTAATTAATTACTCTATTTATTTGTGTGTTTGTTATTTATTTGTTTGTATTATATATATATATATATATAGGTGATGGCTGTATAATTATATCACACACCCCAGAGAGAGAGGATTGAGAGTATAAAAGAGAGAGAGAACCCAGAGAGAGAGAGAGAGAGAGAGAGAGAGAGAGGTTGTTCTCTCTTTGATGATTGTCGGTTTTCTTCTGGCAAGGTCAAGCAATCAATAAGAGATGTGTAGATATCAGATCATGACATCAGGAACCCAACACACACACACACACACACACACACACACACACACACACACACACACACACACACACAAACACACACTTCTATAGGAGAGAGGAAGATTATTAAACTATCATATCAGCCCTCATCTGTTTATGAGCCTTCAGAAAAGGAGAAGTCCACTTATTTGAGGTGTTTGATGTGTGAGATTTTGATGTCGGTTCAGTATTTAGTGTTTTAATCATCTCACCATCAGCACAGGCCAGGAAATTGTTCAAATTGCTGTATTGGCTTGTTGCTTCAACCTTAGGTAAAAGTGTGCCAAGGAGACGTGGAGACGCACACACACACACACACACACACACTCTCGTTCTCCTCGTCCAGAGGGCTGGCGTGTGTGTTTGTGGTTAATGGACTCTGACTGCAGATAAAGGCTTGTGCTGCAGCGCCCGTCAAAGCCACGTCTCGCCGCTGTCACACACAAATGTCAAACAAACACCTCCTCAGGTAGCGCTGGGCTAATCATACAGACAGCGTGTCCTCAGCCTTTCCACAGGACGAGCCCCACGGCTGCGCTTCAGAGCCTTTACCTGCCCGTGTGTGTGTGTGTGTGTGTGTGTGTGTGTGTGCTTTCATTCGCTCGGTGCATCATAGAAGTTAACTGGCACTGTTAATGCTTTACAACTCACACCTGGTATAATTAACCAGCAGGAGCAGCTCTGTATTTTACTCGAATCCCAGAGGAGGATTCATTTCATCGCTTTAGATTCAACTTTAGTTTCTCAGGAGATCATCCACAAGTCAATAGTTGTCGTGCAGTAAGAGTGTAGAGCTATAAAATGAATATAGCTAACAGTTCATTTGGTATTTGATGAGTTCATATTAAGATCCCTTGCTTTTGTGGACTTTGTCATTTGGGAAAATGTGAGAACGCTGTGAAGCTTCTCTCTATTTGACAGGAGGACCATCAGATGATTTGCAATTGAGATTTTATTTTATTACGAGTTTTATTCGTGCTTTTTCTTTCCTGTGTGAATGAAACACTCGCTCACACTGAGATTTGATGGTTTATGTTAGTTATTGGTGTTTCTGAGTCTCTTTAGGTCTGCTTGAAGCAGTCACACTTCACAAACGTTATCAGTGCTCATAATTAGTGAAGGGACGGCCGGTGAAAGCGCTTCTCTCAGTAATTAAAGTAATGAAATATTCATTTCTGCCTTTTCTGAGAGGAGTGGGCAGTTCTATTACAATAGCAGACAGTCTCATCTGCAATTAGCACACACACACAGACACAGTCTTTTTAACCTTGTGTGTTTGTGTGTGTGTGTGTGTGTGTGTGTGTGTGTGTGTGTGTGTGTGTGTGTGTGTGTGAGTTCCCTGTCCGACGCAGAGGTTACCTTTTCCCGACGGTGCAAAATCGACTTGACGTAAGTGTTCATCAGTCGCAGGACTCTCCCCTCGAGGTATTTGCATCAAATCAACTCAGTCAAGCTACGAGAAGCTGACAGCAGAGAGACAGACAGACAGAGAGAGAGAGACAGCGCTGATGGTGTGTGTGTATCGTGGGTGTTTGGGGTCAAAGTGTGTGTTCAGAGGTGTGAGAGCTGCACGCACGTCAGATCGCTGCGCTATGAGTGTAAATTCAAGAACAAGCAGGTTTTGCTGTGTTCTCTCTTTAGAGGCTTCCTTGTATTTCACACACTTCACTGACCGTCATGAGAGTTTATTTGTTTGTGGTATGATAATTTTTTTTATTTGCTTTGAATGCATGAGGGTTACAAAATTAACCTGAATATGGCCCAATGAAGCAATACTTTAAGTGTGTACGTGTGTGTGTTTGTGTGTGTGTGTGTGGGTTTCAGATCAAAAGCTGCATCAGCTCCACACACACACACACACACACACACACACACACACACACAGTGTGGAACTGTAATAGATCGTACCTTTGTGAAAGGCATTACAGCAGTGAGCTTCTGTTTGGTAGCTTTGGCCAAATAAAGAATGAAAAGGTTTGTGTTTGACATGGAAATATTGCACAATTATTTTCTGGAATATTCTTCAGTGCAGCTTTAGAGAGCTCAGATAAGTCCTCGAGTGTTGAAAGTTTTAGTGAATATCTGCTCCAGTTCTGTCTCTGCCACACTGCAAAGCCAAATACTCGGCAAGTTCATCGCGAAAATGCCTCAAATCCCCCGAGAGGAATAAAGAGTAGAGAGAGAGAGAGAGAGAGAGAGAGAGAGAGACGCCTTTGTGTGTGGCTTTATTACACTTTTATTCATCTCTCACATGTGCACAGACTGAGAGGAGTGTGTTCCTCAACCTGTCTCTCAGGTGCAGCTCACCTGAACATTTATCCACTTTAAGAGTCACATTACTCCGGCTTTGACGGAGCAGAACTGGTCTGTGGTGTCTAAAGCTCAAATGCAGAGCATGTGTCTGTGTTTATCACAGTGACATTAATAAAAGCATCCCTCTCCAACAGAACACAGCCAGGATCTCCTGCAAAGCCAGTGATGTTTTCAGACAGCAGATCCACTCCGGCACACACAGAGTTAACAGAATAAACCATTTGCCAACAGATAAAGTCAGTCAGTCAGTCTAAGACTTTTTTTTTCCCCCATGCAAAACAATTACTAAATTACAGTACATAAAAAAAAAACTGTTCTCTGACGGTATTTATGCAATCAACATAACCAAGAAACAAAACAATTTAATGTGGAAAAATCATCATTCATCTGCATTATAATTGCCGCTTTTCCTCGTGTACACGGCGGTTAATTAAAATTGTGATTAAATCCATCTCTGCCGTCTAAGATGTCTTTCTCGAAACAGGTGGTACGGAATTTAAAAGTAAAGAGAAAAGCGTAATTAGCATTGGAAATTGAGAAATTGCCTGCAAGAATCGGTGTTAATTTCATTCTCTGATGAGGTGATTTATAACGGCGGCTCAGCCGAGACTCATCCGCGCCTTTCCCAGCATGCACTGTGAATGTGTTTGCTAAACATTTGAAGTGTTTTAAGGCAGAGAGCTGCACAGTTACCGCGGCTGTTACAGTCTCTTCTGACACGCGTTTTCAAACGTGGAGTTAACAGCCAATCAAGAGAATGTTTATCTGCCGTCTACAGCCAGGAGACTGTAACAATGCCACCGCGCTTTCTAAGACATCGAGATCCTGCAGCGAGGATTCTGGGAACAGAAGGACACACACTGATAGACGTTCATCTGAACTCTCGCCGCTCTAATTACTCAAGCCCTCGTCAGATGGAGATGCTGATTACAGAGAGATTCATATCTGTGCTCCGAGAGCTTCGTCCAGTTGTTACTTGAGCCACTGAGTCTGATCTTGTTGAGCAGAAAGTATTCGGACAATTTAAATGTCGAAATGTCATTGTGTTAGATAACAAGACATCAAAATGTATTGTGTGTTCTTAATCAGCTGATGTTTTCAAGCCTTTCTTTACAGTAAATAATGCTTGCTTTTCTACACTGAAAAAAATGTGATGTAGGTTTTACTTTTTTACTTTTTTAATGGCTAGTGAACTAAAAAAAAAAAGTAATTACAAGAAAATGGCAAGTAACACATTGAATTAGACATAGTATTTTCTTATAAAATAATTTTGGTTTTAAAAATTAATTTTAAAATAATTCTAAAATGCGAAAAAAATCTTTTTTTTTTACAGTGTACACTGAAAAATAATTTACACTCAGAATTTGGTTGTAAATTTGACAATTAATTATAACGCATTCATTTAAATGTGAAATGTTGAAGTGGAAAGGCTGAAATAGTATTTTCCTGTAAAGTATACAATACTACACTTATTCACTGAAAAACATTTTATATAACGACTGAATACTTTTTGGAGTCACTGTAAATCATTTTATATAATGCTTGTATGTTTATGAAAGGATAGACACTCACGTGGACACTTATTTTGTGAGTGAGGTGTGTTTTTTCATTGGTTATACAAAATGCAATATGTGTGAGCAGAAAGAAAACATGACACTGACAGCATTTTCATTCTTTCATTTCTCGGCCAGAGATTTTCCTAAATCACACACACACACACACACACACACGCACACTTGTGCTCAGTTTATGCCGTGTTTCTCGGCCTTAGAAGCGCCCAACATTTGCAGCAGTGTGGCAAATTGTTGCAGCTTTTCTGCGGGTGTCAGGGTGTGTTTGTAGTGCTGTGTGTCTGCTGTGTTCTGAGATTCAAGGTGCTGCTTCTGTTCAGCATGTCAAATGTAGCCCACACACGGCTCCTTATCTCCAAAGACCCCAAACACAGCGGACACACACACACACACACACACACACACACGCTTCCCTGAATTTCCCTTTATTATGATTTCATCCTATTGCTTTTGGAGTCACTCGACTGCTTGGGTTGTGTGTGATCTGACAGGTATTCCAGCGCGTACTGACCCTTTACGAGCCCAAAATACTGCAGCTGACACACACACACACACACACACACACACACACACACCCATACACACACACACACACTCACACTGCATGGGTTTTGTGTAACCGAGCTAGAAGAATGTGTTTCTCTTTAGTTCTGAGTTGATTTGCGTTCTGCATGTGAAGGTGAATGTTTGGATTTTGTAATTGTTTTACAATATTTGTGGATCTGTTCTATCACTGAGATTGCAGGAATGTTTTATTTTATTGCACGGGTAACAATTATCCAGTCCCTGAATTGGTTTCACCCATAAATCATTTCTCATTAACTGAACTTTAATTTTGCGAACACATTAAGTTATTGGTGATATATTTGACGTACACAACTGTTTGAAAGTTTGGAGTCAATAATATATTTTTTTGAAAAAAAATAATACATTTATTCAACAGAGTTGTATTAAATTGATCAAAAGTGACAGGAAAAGCATTCCTAATGTTACAATTAAATGTATAAATAAAAACAAAACATCATACTATACATCCTATAAACCTGAGAAACACAATAAATAAAATTTACCACAAAAACAACAAAAATAATAATAAATGATAATAATCAGAAATGTTTCTTGAGCAGCAAATCAGCATATTAGAATGATTTCTGAAGATCATGTGACACTGAAGACTGGAGTAATGATGCTGAAAATACAGCTGCACATCACAGAAATACATTACACTTTAACAGATATTCACACAGAAAACAGCTATTTTAAATTGTAATAATATTTCACAATTTTACTGTAATTTTGATCATATATACTGTATATGTACATCCTTGGTTTAGCAGAAGAAGTGTTCAAAACCAAAATTGTAAAGACCC
Source organism: Cyprinus carpio (assembly GCF_018340385.1). NCBI lineage: Eukaryota > Metazoa > Chordata > Actinopteri > Cypriniformes > Cyprinidae > Cyprinus > Cyprinus carpio. The sequence goes on from NC_056577.1 coordinate 4,939,169, forward strand.
CAAACGTTTGAATGGTTGTGCATGCGTTATGAGGCTTTATCATGTTTGTTTAAGAGTGTCCTAACAGATTTCTTGCAAAATTGTGTGTAGAACTTTCTGAGTTGTAGGATTCTGATTTTAATTTGCTTTCCACAGGCCCAGATTCTGTGTGGGTCTGAATATCAACAAACACGCTCTACAGAGCCCAAACAAAGAGTAGAATCACACTGAGGATGTGACGCTGTAAAACAACTCCGGTTGAGTTCATTTTCTGGGCCTTTTTCAAATGCAGTAGATGTAGGTGAGCATAATTCATCCTAATCCTGCATGAGCTCCTGTTCAGTGTGTGATAGACAGACAGCAGCCCAGAATACACACACACACACACGCACACGCCTTGAAGTGTGTGTCTGTAGAGAGAGAGGGGAGGCGGGTACGGGCGAGTACTGCTGGATTTCACAGGTAACTGGATTACGTGGGCACATAATTGATCCATTTGGGGGGAAAATGACGGAGCT
>NC_056577.1:4944665-5064665 GCF_018340385.1 Cyprinus carpio
CCACACACACACACACACACACACACACAGAAGATGAAGCGGTGATGATATGATCTGAAACATCCTGGCTCTTAGCATCACTTAAATCTACCTCGCAAGAACAAACTGGGGTCTTTAAATTATTCCTTTTCATCTGCACGCAAACAGCCATAAAATGATGAAATCTGCGGATCCCAGAAGCTTTTACTCTTAACGTCTAAAGTACAAATCTGCTGTAATGAAACCGTTGTTTGTTTGTTTGCCGAGAGAGAAAACCTGAGAGAAAGAGAGAGAAAGAGAGCGTTCCTGTGGCCCCTGCAAGAAAAATAAAGTAGTTGACACAGTGTCTCGATCATCTTTACTACCCGCTGGAAGAATTAATATTTAAACATTCTAATAATGCGGCTTGCCTTGCATGCACTTTTAAGCAAAGCAACAATATTTTTCACCTGGGGTAACACAATGATTTTTCATCCTGCTGAGTGCAATTTCCCTTTCTAATGCGTCTGTGGAGCTTCCACCATTGGGCAGGCCGACTTTACTCTTTATTATTTCCCACTGAAAGAGAAAAAAATATTCATAGAGGTAAATATATTGAAATGAATTTTTGTGTCCATGAGCAAAGAAGAGCTCAGGCCGCCGTCTCTCCCTCCAAAGCGGTGTAATGATTGAAAAAAACCTTCTGCATTATGGGAGAAAGGGTGCGGAAAAATCAAAATATACATGCGCTGAAATCGTCTGCTATTTGAATATCCATAAAGCCACATATCTAGCGCTTTCCTACGAAACATCATCAGTTTTTTTCTTTATTTATTTTCCCCACAATCGCTCCTGACAACTGGGGTGTCAAAAAAACGGATTTTGTTTGAACAAATGCATATCACCTGCTGCACAACGCTCGTCTGATTCTCTCTTTCACTCTCTTTTGGTTTTTAAAAAGCCACTAAACAGGTGATGCACCTGCAACTCAATCTCACATCCCAACAAACAAACAAACACACTGAAAGGAAAAGACATATAAAAATGAGTGTAGATATTCCCGGTGGAGTCGAGCAGAAAGGATGCGTGCAGAGATCTGCTGTGTGTCACTGAAAATGGATTCCTGAAGCCTGAAGCCTTTGTAATTGATCACGAAAATTAATTGTTGAGTTGTGTGGGCAAATTGAACGACATAAATAAGAGTTATGATCTCCTCTTCTGTTTATGTGTAGCTGTATAGTGAAATAGACAGAGGCAGTATGTGTGTGTGTGTGTGTGTGTGTGTGTGTGTGTGTGTGTGTGTGTGTGACATGCACTAGTGCTGGATGACATAGTGAATATTTACAATATAGCTGTTATTTAATATGCTGGCGATATAAATTTAAGCAACACTGTGTATATATAAGAACACAAATACAGATGTATTAATAGTGTTTTGCATTTAAACTTCAGTTGCAAGAATGCCATTAGATTCATTTGAATTCAGTTTGAATCGGTTCGGACCAGGCTTTTGAGTGAACTGATTCAAAACACTGATTCAGTGAATCATTTGCGTCCTGCGGGAAGGAAGGTTCACAGGACTCTCCACGTGGCACTTTCATGTATTTTTTAAGTTTCTTTAAAATATATGTGCATAAATAATTAGTAATAATTATTATAACTAATGTTACATTTATAGAAATTTAAGCAACACTGTGTATATATGTGAAGAGAGTGGAAATACAGATGTTTCAATAGTGTTTTGCATAAAAAAATACAAATAAAAAAAAATCCAGTTTGAATTGTTTCCGCCATGCAAACCTGTACACAGGAGTCTCAATGTGGCATTTTCATGTTAAAAAATAAATAAATAAATTCTTTAAAATATTTGCATAAATAATATGTTAATTAATTTGTATCATTATATTGGTGTATATAAATGAAAATGATTAAGTAATGAAATAGGTTCACTTATATATATATTCTTGATAAATAAATGTCAAGAATATATATATTACATCACCAAAATTTCAAAAGTATCAAATATCGAGTCGTTCCCTGCGATATGAATGTTACAGCGCAAATGCAGGTGGAAATTTTCCCCGTCAGCCTTTCATGTCAAACCTCCGGTGAGCTTTACTAAAGCACACACATACAAGCTTTTATGCACTTATTGCTCTCTAGAGCTCTTCAAAGAGATGCATTTTTTCCTGCGACGTCTCACCTGATTGAAATCTAACAGCTGCTGCACTTCGTCTCTCATCTGTTGAGGTGGGAAAGAAACAGACGATTAGTTTCCACTTCACTCCGTTTGAGTCTCGCACGTCTCTGCGGCGCGTCAGACCGGCCTTTGAAAAGAGATCGCTCTTGCTAAAGGGGCTCTGACAGGGCAAGGGCAACAGCCTCGGGTTCATCTCTACCCCACGGCAAAACAGAGCAGCGCTTCTGGCCACACACACACACACACACACACACACACACACACACACACACACACAGGTGAAACCAGAGATGGGTTGTAACTAGATGACAGATTAAAGAAACAGTTCACTGAAAAACAAAACTCCTGATATCCTTTACTCATCCTTATGTTGTTCCAGACCCGTACGCTTTCTCTCTTCTGTGGAAGACAAAAGGAGATGCTTAGAAGAATGTTCACGCTGCACTTTTACATAGAAAAATCATACTAATTTGGATGTTAAAAGACTAAACAAATGCTACAATAAAAACCTGTTACCTGAATAATGGTTAAAGTTCTCTTAAGACCCGTTCACACCAAAAACAAAACCTATAAAGACAATTATAACTATATTAGTGTCCGCAACAACGTACAATAATTTTGTTTATTGGAAATGTGCACTGCAGTTTTGTTGTCTTCTGCCTTAGATACTTGAGCTCTTTAAAGCAGGGTGGATTCTGATTGGCTTGGCTTTTATTGTCCATCAGCTGGGAAAAAATAAATAAATAAATAAACAAACAAATAAAACAATCTAAAAGTGATTCAAATTAAATTTTAACTATGATTTTTAATTGTTATCACAGTTCTCATTATTGGTGTGATAGATAGATAGATAGATAGATAGATAGATAGATAGATAGATAGATAGATAGATAGATAGATAGATAGATAGATAGATAGATAGATAGATAGATAGATAGATATTAAGTAATGAACCATTTCAGTTTTTTTTTTTTTTTTCAAATAAGTTCTGTTGCTACAGTATTTTTGTATAGTAAACTTTAATAAATTTTTACAGTAAAAATTTTACAAATTTTTATTTTTGTTTCAGTATGCAGTGGTCATGAACGTGAACAGATACTTTTACACTATAATAAATAGCAAAAAAAAAAAAAAAAATGGGATTGCAACAATAGTGCGAGTGAGTGATTTCATTTTTTAGGTAACTGCCCCTTTAAGGCTGAAATGCAAGCGTAGACACAATCTCTCGTCTCTGGAGAAGCTCTGTGTCTGACTCTCTCAGTTATAGTAATATGGAGAGGTTCTGAAACACCTTTTTAAACTTAACTGATTCTTTTAAAGAAGCGGCCCGTGCTGACACACTGCATTATGATCAGGAGAGCAGCAGTCGGATGGAGCGGCCCGTCGCTGTGTGTCGCCGGGAATTACTCTGGACTGCTGGGAATGTGGGTTAGACGGATGGGGATTTGCTGGGGGTCGGCCCAGATGACATTTAAACAATTAGATAAACTAATATCTAATTTAAGTCCAACTGACAACAGTGGTGCATTGGAATGTGTCACATATACTTGCAGAATGTTTGTCTACCTTTCTTACATAGTGCGTGTGTGTGTGTGTGTGTGTGTGTGTGTGTGTGTGTGTGTGTGTGTGTGTGTGTGTGTGTGTGTGTGTGTGTGTGTGTGTGTGTGTGTGTGTGTGTGTGTGTGTGTGTCCATCTGGTGTAAATGAATCAGACTCATCTTTGCACATGTGCATCAACATTCAGATGTTCACGTGCTCAGATGTTGCTCTTTCTTAACGGATATGTTTTATTGATTCTTTGTCTCTGAAGATTCTCCTAAAATTCCTCAAGAATAATGAAATAGATTAAAACTAGTTACTGTAATAAAAAAAAAATAAAAAAAAAATTTGTTGGTTTAGCTTAAAAGTAAAAATTTGAATTAACTGAAACTCAAAATTTGAGCTAACAAAAAGGCACTTTTTTAACTTTGTGTTCTGTTTCGATAACTTTAATGTTGCACTGCAAATTAAATTAAATTAAATTAAATTAAATTAAATTAAATTAAATTAAATTAAATACTATAATATCAATGTATTTAAAATGCTATTTAAAACTATTTTTAAAAAGTGTATTTTTGACTTGATTTCTGGTACAAATATCTAAATTCATAAATCATGATACAAGGAAAATTACATAATATGTTAAGTGTTGTTTTCTGAAAAAAAAAATAATAATAATTAATTAAAAAATATATATATGGGGGTGGGGGGTTCTGTTTATCCAAGAGTATAAAGCTGTGAAATGAATGAGGAGAGCAGCTCAGGTCAGAAATATTTGAGTTTATACTGACATCTCTGACTTTTGATTGGAGACTTTGTCAAGTCTGGGCACAGTTTTAAGAGAAACATCTAATTTATTTTATTTTTATTTTATTTTTTTGTACTACAGTAAATGTTCGCCATGCTTTAGGAGCCGTCAGTCTAAAGTCAAGTGAGTGAGCGGTGCAATTTTTTTTTAGATAGTTGAGCTCAGATTGAAGAACTCGAGAAGAGGTTTGCGTGTGCTAATAAAGACACGCTCTCTGAAGCATGCACTGTTTCTGAGCATCAGTTTGAGGCCGCAGCGGACGGCGGGTTACAAGACGCTCCGAATGAGTGACAGAGAGCTGCATGCTTCAGAAAACACATGAAAGACAGAAATAAAACCAGAGAAGAGGATGAGTCGAGACCCGTCTCTCTCTCAGCAGCTGTCATGCATACAGTGACCTTGATAATTGTGATGGTCATTAAAATAAGTGCTCATTATTCTTCAAGGTGCGTCTCAGCATTACACTGATCAATGTGTGTCACACACATACACACACACACACACACACACACTAATGAAACCTGTTATTGTGATTGCATTCTGCTCCGTCTTACCCACCAATCAATATTAACAGCTCGTAAAAAACTGCGCTGAAGAGATTAGCCGCAGAAATGAGCAGAGATACTTAAACAAAGTGCATCGAGCACAGGGTGAGTTTAAACCGCACGTGACTAAAAGATGCAGTGTGTGTGTGATTGAGTTTGACTCGCTCCATAACAGAGAAACTGACAGATTAGTGTGAGAATATCACATTAATAAGAGCAAAATTAGAGCTTGTTGCTTTGAGAAAATGTACACCAATGTTAAAAAGTTTGGGGTCTGTAATTTTTTTTAAAATGTTTTTCAAAGAAGTCTCTTCTGTTCAGCAAAGCTGCATTTATTTGATCAAAAATACAGTAAAATTGTGAAATATTATTTCAATTTCAAATAGCTGTTTTCTATGTGAGTATATTGTAAAATGTAATTTATTTCTGTGATGCGCAGCTGTATTTTCAGCATCATTACTCCAGTCTTCAGTGTCACATGATCTTCAGAAATCATTCTAATATGCTGATTTGCTGCTCAAGAAACATTTCTGATTATTATCAATGTACAAAAAAATTTTTCTACACAATATTTTGTTCAAATCTGATAAACATAATATTTTTCAGGATTCACAGATGAATAGAAAGTTCAAAAGAACAGCATTTATTTGCAATAGAAATCTTTTGTACCATTATAAATGTCTTTACTTTCACTTTTGATCAATTTAATACGTCCTTGATTAATAAAAGTAGGCTATTAATCTTACTGACCCCAAACTTTTAAACGGTAGAGTGTATGTTAGTGTAATCCTACAAGTTAATAGAATGCATTTTCAGTAAGTAAACAGAATTAATTTGGAGTTCATGTTGACTGGCTTTTATGAACTGTTTTATCTCTCATCAGTAACAAAACCACAAGCATTTTTGGATCATTTGAGAGATGATTTTTTTAAATAGGCTAAATAAACTTGCTGACACACAAATACGTGACTTATCATGAGCAAACATTTCAATAGTGATTTCAGGATCCTGTAACACAATTTCAGCAGTCTGTACTGTATATGTTATCGCATTTAAAGCGTAAGTTTCATTGCAGTAATCAGCGCTGAGCGTCACAGATAGAGACAGTGACGCTGCTCTGTTCTAAAACAAGGCCTGTAATTGTGCCAGTGACCTGATCTGTGTCTGCGCGGCAGAGAATGTGTAATTATCGCTTGTTAACCAGGACGGCGCACCTGCTACACTGAAAAAAGGTTTGAAGAAACAGCGCTGGCAACCTCTAGAGCTGCCAATCACGAGAGAGAGAGCGAGAGAGAGAGAGAGAGCGAGAGAGAGAGAGGCTACGTTGCTATTCTTCGAAACACGTCTGAGCAGTTAAATGCGCCTCTGTGTTTGCTCTGCTACAATAGAGTGAACATTACCCAGCACAACTCTCATTATTACACACACATTACCGGCGCACATTGTTGGGTTGGAATGGCGCTCCTGCATTTCTGAGATTTGCTCATTATGCGGCGTATTAAAGGCGTGAGTCAGTAATCAACCCGCGCTTCGAGCCAAAGGAGAGCGCCGCCGCTTCATGTATCCCAGCAACAATGCGCGCTCCCACGAACCGCAGCGACCGGAGAAATTGTTTAGTAAATACACGACGGATCGTGTTTTATTAAGCGGGCCTGGCACCATTCACACACGCAGAGCGCCGGAGAGCGCGTGTACCTGCCTGATAATCGCGAGCGTTCAGATATGTGTCGACACAACGGCAAACACGCCGGTATTCATCACACATTGAAAGAATTGTATAGAGACAAAAAAAAAGAGGTCTAAAATCACTGAGCGGAAACAAGATACAACCAAGAACATGACACACAACTCACATTTTCTCTTTCCACTTGTCTTTGTTCTGCTTCTTTTATTTATTTATTTTTTTTGGCCTGCTTGCTGAAGTTGAACGTGAAGCGTGTCAGACGCGGAGCAGAGAGGTTTGGAGGAGAAGCGCTAGACGCGGGGGGATTGGAGGGCCGTCGGCTCACCTGTCAGAGCGGGGCTCGCTTTGATGGCTTTACTGGAGGGTGCTGGGAGTCCCGCGTATAACACACTACACGCATGTTACTGACAGACACCGAGCCATGATCCACAAAACAGGCGTGTTTGTTGCTTTAAATGTCTGAGCGCACGTAGCATGGCCTGTATGATCGCCAGCAGGGTCATTATAGTTAACTACAACTAAACCTTGACTCAAACCATTCAAATAAATAAATAAAACACAGATAGATAATCTTAACCTTATTTTATTTCATCAAAAAAAAAAAAAAAAAAAAAAAACAACAGCAACAACAAATTAATTTTTAACGGAAAAAAATAAATAAATAAAAATAAAATAAAACTAATCAAAAAAACTACTAAAATAAAACTAATAAAATTACAAAAACAATAAAAACTTTAACATTAAAATTAAAATATAAAGTACAAAAAAATTACAAATTAAAAAAAAAAATCTCAAAATGTTAAAATATTGGAAATAAAATTATTTTGATTGCTTCCATTGTCCTCATTTGTAAGTCTCTTTGGATAAAAGCGTCTGCTAAATGACTTAATGTAAATATAAAATAAAATAAAATACATACAATATTTCATTATTTTACTTCAGCTATAGCTGCCAAAGCAACATTTCTCATTTTACTTTAGTTTGATGTTGATAAAATAAAAATGCAAATTAAAAACTATAAATAAAAATTAAAAAAAAACAACAAAAAAAATTAAAAAAAAACAAAAAAAAAAAAAAAAAAATACAAATTACAAAATACAAATAAAAAAATACTAATAATTTTAGTACTTTGAAACTACAATTCGGTCAGAATAAAAGCTGCTAACAAAACACGGGTAACTAAGTATTAAATAAGTAAACTATGAGATGACAAACATATTAATTTACCACGGTAGGGTTTGGTTACGTGATGCATGATTTTGCTTTGTAAAACGTAGCTGGCTGCAGGATAACGACTGTCAGGCTATGAATAATGTAGTTGAGTTGGTAACTTTGCTACTGTAGTTACTCCCCGCTCATATTACAGTTTGTGATTTTCTTTGGTATTAATTATAGATGTAATGTGAAGAAGCCCAAGCGTTTGCAGGTGTGTGAATGCTCTGAGATCAGGACTCGATCCGATCCCCTCGGGAACGCCGCCGCTGTTTAACCGTGTGACGTGTTGTCATATTGGAGAGCGGCGAAAGAAAGAAAGAAAGAAATCAATTGGTAATTAAATGCTGCACCTTGCGACGATGACAAAAGACATTTGGTGTGGAGAGAGAGAGAGAGAGAGAGAGAGGGAGAGAGAGAGAGAGAGGGAGGAGAAGGTAATGAAACTCTAATGACTATTCATAAGCGATTTGCAGGCCTCTGATCCAGCTGAGTGGAAGTTGTGCCCTCTGGTCTTAGAGTCTGTCAGCTCGGCTCTCCTCAACCCTTCCCTGACATCACCGAATTACCCAGCAGGCCCTGGGGCGCGACTCGGGATGCCGCTCTCTCACACATCTGCCGCACTAAAGGTGCCACCTTAGGACAAAACAGCCAGAACCACTAAAGTGTAAATACCTGAAATTGACAAGAGCTGATACCTTTTCCCCCGCGCTCCACATCGCCTGCTTCTCTCGCGGCACGAATGCACATGGCACGTCTTTTCTTTCTGGGTGCATCTTTTTTTCGGCAAGCTCTAGTACACAGGGCTTATTGCTTGCGTGTGTGTGTGTGTGTGTGTGTGTGTGTGCTGAACTTGTGAACTAAGTGTTAAATTAGTATATTCTGAGAAACACAGAGTTGAAACTCTTGTGTGATGTCTCTCCTTCTGCGAAACCAGAAATACAGCAACTCTCCGCTGCTGAAATGTGCTAGCTGCTAAAATAGACGAAGTATACGCTCTCTGAAATTAGCAAGCTAAAAATAATTGATTGTGTACCAGAGTTAGACAAACGGTCCTAAATGGTTTCCACGCATGGTTTCGGTGTTTACAGTACATATGAACTGTGTTTCAAACCCTAGTGAGTGCAATTAATAGATGCCATTCAAATCAAAATAAAATCTCACAAGTGACTGGTTTTGAAGACACAGCTAGCAAATTCATGTGCCACACATATAATCTATAGAGCAAAAAATGCATGCATGCATGCATAAATAATATTGTTACTTAATATTAACTGAAATAAAAACATTTTGCATTGAGGTACTGAAATAACTAAAACTGAAATAAAAGGTATAAAAAACTACATAGATATATTAAAAAATGACAAAAAACAGCAAAGTATCACTAAAAGTAGTCATTATGTTTCATCCAATATTTGTGTGCACTATATATACTGTATTTTACAGTATTTTACACTTGATATACATTTTTTTTTCGTTGATCTTGTTGGCAATGCATTCTGGGATTGTGTACTCCACTGCCTTAGATTTTGGCCAAGAAACACGTGTGATAATGCTGCTGCTCACATTAGGAAGCTGTAGACTGATCTCATATTAATATGGTATGTATTCATCTAGATAAGCTTCATCAACACTAGAGCGGTCAGATTATATTGGAATCAGCTGGAGCTGTTGTTGTTTTTCTCTGGCAGCTGTGGCCGGTTTGTTCTGACCTCCAGAATCAGGGGAAACTCTGAAGAATAAAACCGTTTCGGCTCAGTTTTCGCTTTCTCCCCAGAGTCTGAATTCATTTCAGCTTTCTGTTTGTCTGCTGGACCGTAAATCTCTTCAAGATCCTGTTTAAAAAAAAAAAAAAAAAAACTCCTCAGTTCCTTTTTTTATTCTGGAATAATCGGCTCTTTAATGAGCCGTCAGTGATGTCAGTCCAGAACAGAGATCTGAAAACATCAGGACCAATATGACGCTGACCTCTGACCTATTTTATGGAGAGAAGAAGCTGTGGATGTGCTCTAACTCGAGAGCTTTGCAGCCACTTATCGCTTCAGAGAGAGTGTGTGTGTGTGTGTGTGTGTGTGTGTGTGTTGTTTATCAGGGCTGCACCTTGTCAGCACTGAACTGCCAAAATCCATCAGAAAATTCACCAACAAAAACACTATAAAAAAAAAGCATCATAAAATAAAACAACAAAAAAAAAAAAAAAAAAAGGGGAAATGACATATTTTATAGTATAATATTACTTTTATAATATAAAACTATCTATTTATTCATCAGTTGTATTTAATATATTACATGGAAATATTGCTTGTTGTGTTGATGTATTTCCTATTAAAGCTGGATGTTGGGAAATGACATAAAATGTCTTGACATTTTTTAAATAGTGAGTAGTCTCCCCTTTAGAATTAATGAGATTATTTTTTTTTATAGGAATATTTTTCACAATTTTATAATTTTTGTATATTTAAAAAATATAGTAGTAGTAGTAGTAGTAGTGTTTGATGATGATGATAATAATAATAATTATTAATAATAAATTTTTATGCATAAATATTCATATTGAATACATTCTAAAGATCCGATGAATCATTTGTAGTATTTAATAATAACAATAATAACGTAAGGCGTAGTTGTTGTAGTATCAGCAGGACTAGTGCTGATAATTTGTCATTAGTGCTAATGAAATCTTTGCGGCTGTAGCTGATGAAGGTAATGATGGGGACAATGGCATCTATCAGCCACAAGTTTAATTAGAGAACTGAAGCATTACGCTGAAATATTAATGATGCCGACGTGTATTTATGAGCCCTGCACTCATATCTGCCACACTGTTTGACCAAATCTCTCTCTCGATGTATCCCACAAGCCCTCGGGGCCAAAAACAGACCCTCATCACCCCACATCTCACACACAACGATTTTATGTGTGTGTGTCTCTTGTCTGTGCCTGTGAGAGAATCTAAAGTCTGTCCATTGTTCATTAGTCTTATGTTTAATTCACACACTCATTTTCTGGCAGTGAAGTTGTGTTATATTGTGCATATAGTCACTCTGCTGTGTGTCGTGTCTAACAAACACCCTTTATCTGAGACTATACCCACAATATCACGTCACTTTGAGTGTCTAGTTGCTTGAAAGCAGTACTGAATAGGATACAGCACTCCTGGGCCAAATAAACACAAACAAACCGTACTCTATAAACCATAAAACAGACATTTATATATCTCATAATAATGAGTTCCTTTAACCTTATTTCATGAAGAGCCGTTTCTGAAGGCAACAGGCTACATGCAAACACGTGTGTGTGTGTGTGTGTGTGTGTGTGTGTGTGTGTGTGTGTGTGTGTGTGTGTGTGTGTGTGTGGGCTGGTCCTCTGCAGAATCATAGAAGGTTTTGCTCTCTTGCTCTGATCATGGCGTAGGCAGAAGCCTTAGAAACGTGATCTACGATCATACGCACACACACACACACACACACACACACACACAGTGAGAGGGCAGATGCAGGTGGGGGTTTACTGATGTATTGATTTTTATGATGGTCTCTCAGCATATCAGTCTTTGTTTAGCCAACGTGGCCTGTAAATATCCAGCACTAACCTTCACGATGCAAGTTAACACACATTCGACTTAATCTTCTATTTCTCTTCCTCCCCGTCACTCTGTTCATCTCTACTCAACTTATTTTCGCTGTCGTTTCTACCCTGCTAGTATTTTGTCTACTAGTGTTTTGCAGTTGTTCTGTGATTTCGGAATGAGCGTGTTTAGATCTTCCTGCCAAATACTATGCAACAACACACACACAGATCCGTTCGCTGACTGTTCGACCTTCTTCTGCTCAGAATCCACTGAATCCTACAGGAAGGTTGAACGAGGTCAAGTGCAACTCGGAGCCGCACCTGTTATGTTCCGTCTAACTTTGTTTGCATGTTTTGCGTCTGGCAGATGTACAGTAGATCCAAGATGATTTGGAATAAATGTTCCAAAAGGATTTTTTGCAGCGATGAGAACCATTTAGAAGAACCACCTTTCAGTGAACACACTCTTAAAAATAAATGTTTTTTTTTTTTTTTTTTATTGGCATTGATGCTTCCATGAAGATCCTTTAAAATATATGGAATCAGTATAGGTTCTTTATAGTGGAAAGATTATTTAGATTATTAAAATGTTCTTTACACTAAGAAAAAAAAAAGTTTATTTTTTTCTCTTCTTTTGCATTGCTATGAAAAACACCTATTAGAGCCATTATTTTTCAGAGTGTGTTTTTTTCTCAGTGTGAAGAGCATTAAAAAAATAAAAAAAAAAAAAAAAAAAAAAAAAAAAAAATTCTAAAGAACGTTTTTACACTTTAAAGAACTTTTTGTACAATAGATTCCATGGAGGTTAAATGTTCTTAAAAAATAAAGGCATTGGCATTGATAAAAAAAAAAAAAAAAATAAAAAAAAAAAACCCTGTTTGCATCCATGGAATCTTTCAATTGCACTAAAGGTACTTTATAGTGGAAAATGGTTCTTTCGATTATTAAAATGTTATTTAAAAAATGGTTATTTTAAGAACTGTTCACTGAAAGCTTCTTTGGGGAACCGAAAACGTTCTTCTATGGCATCACTGCAAAAACCCCAATTATTAACCATTATTTTTAAAAGTGTGGATCTATCAATACCAGTAAAGAACTTTAATTCTTAAGAGTGCCTGTCTGTTCCCAGGAGCACCAAAACTTCAGCACGTCGCTGTCTTCACTTCCTTTTGCATTTCGCCACACTTTGATAAAAGCGGGTTTGTGTTTTGTTCTCCTGTGAGCTGGTCGTGTCGGGTTCGAGGGCCAGAGTTCCCTCGTGGTTTGGTTCAGAGCGCTGACAGGAAGCTGGAGGGGCTGTTGACTCACAAATCCCTGCCGAACGGTGCTCGGAGGAAAACGAATCTGATCTTCTAATGTTACAACACCTCATATTTCTTCACTTCTGTCTGCTGCACATCTCTTGTTCTCTTAACGGGCCACAAGGGTCCATTCAGCTAATCAGATCTGTTCCTCAATGAGTCTGATCACATCTCTGTGCCAGTCATAGTTACTTATGATTTTGTGGATGCTCTTGTTACAGATATAGTAGTAGTGACCCAATTTGCATGGTACTACAGTGCATCTTGATACCGAAGACCACTTTGTTGAGGATGATACTAGCCAAAAAAGCATGCATGAATGCACACTTAAAAAATCCACAATACTATCTATAATTGTGCTGCACTTATTCTAATCTAACACATTTAGGATGGACATAGTACAAAATGTAATGCAGGCAGTTTGGAATAGGATGCTAACATTTCTGTCTTACTTTTTCTGCAGTATCTGAATTTACAAGCATGTTTTTTTTTTTACTTTTTTGACTACTTATTTTTTTTTTTTTTTTTATTATAGTTAAAAAAGCAAAATTAAAACAAAAAACAAAAAAAAAATAAAACCAAATTGAAAAAAAAAAAACTTTATTTCATGAAATATAATTTCTTTATTTCAGCTAGTGTTATCATTTATCATGTATTGCAACATGTATCATTTTAATTTAGTTTAACTTGATGTACTAAAAGGTAACTAAAACTGAAATAAAATTAAAAAACAAATAGACATAAAAATACTAAAAACAATTCTAATTTTAATTTATTTAACTAAAAAAAGATTTAAAACTGAAATAAGGTTAATTAAAATAGAAAAAAAATACTAAAATACAAAAACAACAAAATCCCTACAATTAAAATTAAAATGAAAACAGAAAATATTTTAAAAATTCAAAATATTAATTAAAAACTATAATAGTATATCAGTGATAATGTATATCAGTCATTTGGTCTTATTAAATACATTTTTAGACAAAGGATTCTATGAACTTCCCACTATCCACTGCGACTTCTGATTAGTGTATAGACATTGTGAGAAAATCAAGCACACAGTTAATTCTTGAGGAAGTGATGCGATGCCGAATGCAGTATACATTAAGAAAGCTATAGATTCTGTATTATAATTGTATTCCGAACACAGTCAGTGTGAGCATTAACAGACAGGACAGTGTTGTGATCTGTGTAACTGTCCAGTTCAGGGTCACTCCTGTTTTAACAGTCTGAGAATTTCCTTCATGAGGAAAAGTAACATTTCTCTGTTCATCTCGTCTAGAAGTTTGAATTATTCAGATATTCAGGAAGTCTTGCTCTCGTTCTCTATCTTTCACCCTCTTTAGTCTGTGTGTGTGTGTGTAGCTGTACAAGCTAAAATTGCTTCATCATGCTAAAGTGAGGTGAGCATAAATTATTTAGTTAAACCTGAGGAAATCACTCCTCTCTCTGGGAATTTGTGTCAGTGTAGGCTGCTTAAATTTCAGACATATGGACACTTTCTCTCCAGCTTCAGAAACGTGTATGTTTGCAGCGCAAAATAATGAAATGAAGACAAAAACCGACAGTGAAGATCTAATGTGAGGAAGTGCTTTCAGAATTCACTGTAGTGAATCTGTAAAACACTTTGAAGCTGAGAGTATTTATTTGCATGCGATTTGAAACAGATAAACCGCACAGAGCTTTTAAGCGTGCAAACACACACCGTGGTGGTTGTGAAGTGTCGTGTTCAGATGCTCGTTCATGGCGGCTGAATGCATGACTCCACCTGATTTTACCAGGAACAAAACAGCATGATAAGACGCTCGTACCTCGAACCTCTCTGCCCTCACTCACACTGAATCTGTCTCTCTCTTATCTCTCACCTACAGCTCAATGCCTAATACAATAAGCCCAGCAGCCCTTCCTCTCTCTCTCTTTCTCTTTGTGTTTTTAGTTTCACTCAGGTTAACCACTATTACTGTAACTCACACTCTTAACATGTGTCTGGATTCTCATGAAGTAAATTATTAAATGTATTAGTTTTTAAAACCCCCTTTTTTTTTTTTTTTTTTTTTTTTTTTTTTTTTTTTGCTGATAGTGGTAGTTCAGAGTAGTCCAAATGTTTGTCTTTATAATCATTAATCAAAATCTGATTTGATCACGCCAGTCGTAGACAGTTGTGATATTTCAGATAGATCCTTGTGTTTCAGATATATTGGTATGGTGGCAATGACACACTATGCATACTATACAGTGCCATAAAATTGCATTTTAATGCATTTTTTGTTGATAATATAAGCCCAAAATGCATGCATGGATTGCATGCATTTTAACTGAAAATTGAGTGTTTACTATTGTCATTTTGCATTATTGACACTCTATTTTCGCATTTAATACTGTAAAGTTGTTTTGACCCAATCTGTATTTTTAAAAGCGCTAAATAAATAAAGGTGACTTGACTTGACTTGACACTTAAAAATCCCCAACATACTAAAATGTACGAAGCCCAGCTAGTGTGATAGCTAAATCTAATCTCATACAATAATTAGGATGTATTATTCAACATTATTCTATATAGTTTGTTTTCGTAATCCGCTCCATGTCTGAAACAACTTTCCTATTCAGTCATCAGCTCCTCCTAAGCCTCTGCCTACATTTTATTTATTTATTTTTTTCCTATTGCATATTTTGTTTTGGAAATCAAAAAGTGTTTTGACTTTTGGCTTTAAATTGTTATTGTGAAAATGTATTGTAAAATTTAGCTTGTACACTACATTTATAAGTAGTATTAATAATTTTGGTTTTGGTTTTAAAATGGCTAGCTGGATGCCCAGCACTCCCAGTTTATTAAGGGCAAAATACTTTTTCGACTTTGAACTCGTATGTGGGAACTCCACAGGAGAACACGAAAGCAACATGAACCTTGTAAAGTAGTTAAAATGGCAGATGAAATAACAGAGTGGAACATCTCAAGGAATTCTGGGAGGTGGCGTCTTGTGTGTGTTTCCTGTGTTGGCATTGGTGAGAGGTTAGGTCACATTTTCACGTGTGTTTTCATAAGGAATGAAGCGCCGGGTGCTCGGCCCAGTGGAGGGAAACAGTTTCTCAGGGCGAGAGATGATTAACTGTTATCTCAGCACGGATTTGACGTGCGCAGCTCCGCTGACTCAGGTAGAGTCTGCGAACGCTGCACAGGAAATGAAATTTCTCCCCCGTCCCACCAGGACAGAGTATAATCCTCTCGACACAACCAGATTAGCACTGTCGTTAATTGGTGACAGCTTCCTCTCTGTCAACCTGTTTACCGCGTGTGCAGGTGCGTGTGCGCACATGTCTGATTTATTTTCAAGCCATTAGAGAATAAAGCCACGCTTGTGTAGTGCTAAAAGGAGCCACGTTCTTATTTACTCTAATATCCAGGTCTTGTAAAGATGTGTAAATAGATGTTGTTGATTCTATTGACTTTACTGAAAGGAGAGAGGCATTTTTGAACATTTTATCTTGTGAAAAAACATCTTAGCTCCGGCAGAATAGAGGTAGCTCCAAACATCCCTGATCAGGAGCAGACAGTGTGTGTTTTGCTCGGCAGGGAGGTGCTGTTTTTTTTTTGTTTTTTTTTTACATGAGACACTAGGACAACTCTTGCTTTTGTGCATCTAATGGTCTGTTGGCACCTTGAGTTCTGTAAGAAGCCAATTTGTAGTGGTGACAGAGCTAGCGCGTGTGCGGTTAGCACGAGGCTACCTAACCGCCTCGGTTCAAGCTGTAAAAGGCTGATTAGTTTCTTTCTGCCGTGCCGCAGCTGAGTTCCTGTCACCCACACGGCTTTCATCCTCTCACACCTTACACATACACCAGCACAGATAAGAGCCGCGGTAACAAACAGGCTCAGACACACACACACACACACACACACACACACACACACACACATAAACCAAAAAAGAAACAAGCCCATCACAAATAAAAGCTTTCAGTAGCGACGGCCCTTTCTGTGTGTCCTCTCACCTCACGGCTTTATCCTGCTTTTATCCAGGTCCCCAGGTGGATGTCCCTCTTCGTCCTTTAGCCGATTGATGGAGCTCTGGGTTATTATGGGTGTCAGTAGATGCTCTTTAATAAAGATGAGCTGGTGAGATGGCTGTGATACTGACAGAATACTGTCCATCTGAAAATAACAAGTCCAACGAATGGTGTACACTTTCTCTTTCAGGTTATATGCTCTCTTTATTTAATAAAAAAGATAGATAGATAGATAGATAGATAGATAGATAGATAGATAGATAGATAGATAGATAGATTTACCAATTTATACCATTAACTATAATATATATTCCTTATATAAATGCTTTCTTTCAAGGATTGATACCGATATATAATTTTGCTGCAGATTTGAAAGTGGAGCAACTTCACTCCTGAATTATCATGTAGGAAACACCATTATGTGTTTCCTTAGGTCTAATTACCTGTTTTGTGTTTGTGAATGGTGATAGCAGGAGTGTATAGTTTGGATGAAAAGGCCTCATATCTACTGCTGAAAAAGAAGAGGTTTCATTATCAGCTCTTTGCTTAAAAGTCTCCGGCACTTGGAAGTCTCAGGAAAGCAGGAGAAGATGAAAGGCTTTTGTTAAACATCTGCATAGTCCAGGTTTCCTGTGACCCAGTAAAACCCCCGGCCTGAACCAAATCACTCCCGTCTTCCTCTCTCTCTCTCTCTCTATCTTTCTTTGAGACAGAAAAGTAAACCCTGCTGTCATTTGATTCTGTGCCGAGATGGTGACAGGAAGCAGGAGGGGAAAACAAAAGACCTCCAGGGTGAGGGATTGAGGGAGAATGATCAGGTTGGTGACGGAAAATGCCAGTTTGCCTGAATACCATTTTTTTTTTTTCGGCTAGAGATCCAAATACAGTTTTTCTTAGCTCCGGCACAACCTGCTCCCCCCCAATGATGACACAGTCTCGCGTCCTTCAGCGGGCAGAGGGGTGGGGTAATTAAAGCTTTCATTATTGTGTTGCTTATCTCTCTGGAAGGAGAAACGTGAAAATCCCCAAACAAAGAAAAGAGTGTATAAGATGATTATGGTGCGGTCTAAGCACAGAAATATCTAGAGAAAAAAAAAATGGTTCCTTGCACTTTCTTAAAGCAGGAGGAGTGTGTTCATGGAGTTTGTTGGAGGATTAGATCCCTGTTGGCTTAGTTTGGAGAAAGCAAAAACTTAGCAGTTTGCATTTTAGCTGGACTTCCATCTAAAAACTCTGTGGGGGGAATTCACTAAAATGTTGCGACCTTTTTGGTCGTTTTTCAGTCCAGCTTCAATAGCTTGAAAATGTGTAGGCTACTTTTTAATGCAAGTCACTTTAGATTAAAATAATAATAATAATAATAATAATAGTAAAAACCTTACAAATGTATGTCACTTTTTTAGAATTGTCTTCAGCACAAACATATCTCCATTCTCCGTGAACAAGAATTATTAAAGGAAGTAAATGAAACCATCAGTAGGCACAGTTCAATGTTGGTTAATTCCCCACATGTGCACTGTCAGGCTTAACAGACCCAAGTGGAAATTCTGCACATTTCTGTGAGTTTATAAAGGGCAAATAATGAAGGCAGCGCTTAACAAAGACTTCCGGTCTGAATAAAGATCTGAGAGCAGCTGCAGGGAATTCAGTTCAGACAGGAAGTGCATCGAACGGCCAAGGAGAGGGAAACCTCTGACCCAGAGACCCGTCAACTGTCTGGGAGAACACACGGATGGCTCGCAGGCATAGACAAGGCCCTGGTGTGTGCGCTTCTGTGGGTGCAGAAGCACTGAGAAAGCGGGAGTCCATAATCACAATAACGTGTTTAACGTGTAAACTAGCGAGAGACGGATTATAGCTGTCCGTGGGAACTGCGAGGAGGCGACAATTCAACTGTTCACCTTTTTCTCTCCACATCCGTCCTCATAATGACCTGTCTATTCTTCCGCTGTCTTGCCTTACCTCAGGCACCTTGCCTCCATTTCTTCATTGCGTTTCCCAATTAGGGTTGTACTCATTATTAGTTTATTAGCAATGGCAGGGGCTCCACAAATGTGTTTGCTGATATTCACTTGTTAATGACCAAATTCAAACCCTTTTGAACGGATACGCAGCTGTGAGAGGCCGCTAATAATAGCCTCTCTGAGACAAAAGATGAAGGAAATGGCATTACAGGGGCGTAACAATAGAACTCCATTGGTACTCTAATGGCATGGCCTTTCATTTAGAAATTGTTTCCTTTTTAAATTCTTTGAGCTGCCTGCATAAATCCCTGTGCTCAGCGGAGGCATTTCTGCAGGTCAGGAGCGTGCATGTGAGAGCGCATTTGTGCACGCTCCCTCTGAAAGGTATTTCCACCTGGGGAAAGCCTTCCCCGCACTTTCCGCTGCGTGTTAGCGTGGTTTTAACGAGCCAGGTACTGTTCATTAGGGCAGAGGTAAGGGGGGAGGAAAAGTAAAAAGAACAAAAAAAGTCGAGGCATTTGTTCACGGTGTAATCTACACATCAATTATCCTGCTGAGCTAATTAGCACCTAGCCGTACCCCAGGTACCTGCACTCTCGCAAAAAAAAAAAAAAAAAAAACAGCTTTCATGCCTGTGATCAAAAGAGAACAGCTCAGAGGGAAATGCTCGGAGAACTGAGCCAGAGAGGTGGACAGGACATCAAAACTTCCATTTACCCACTGAACTGTGCTGTGCAACTCTCTGCGGCCCCTCTGTATACCTAAAGAAAACAGGGAATGCTCAATTATGTAAGGAAAACCATTCAAAAAAATATACATATTTTACAAAAAAAACTACCTTTTCCTTACCCTTTCAAAAATATATGTATATTTTACATATAAACTATATTATATAAAACTGTATTTTACATATAGTAAATTACTGACAAAGAAACAAATGCAGTGACAAAACAAGTGACTTGGTTGCATCAGATGTTGGCTGAATATTGAGATGTTGCATTGCAATCAAAAGTGGAGCCAGATGAACATGAGTTTGCAGGGGTGGAGTTTAAATGGAGTAAATTAATGGGGAAGTCCTGCATGTGTCACCAGAGAGAAGTCTGTGTAGGTCTGGTTATGACATTTTGATTTAACATTACAAGGTCAAAAAAAAAAAAAAAAACATATGTACTGATTAATTAATCTTATTGATGAATCACAGTAAGATCTATAACGGTAAATATTAGTTTCATGCCGTCTTTAAAGTATATATGGTACTGTAATAAAACAATGTAGCATTCATGCTGGGTTTTGTATGCTGGTGATGTATGCCAGTGAGTTTTGCTATACCAGTATGGAAATTTTAGTATTTTTGTTACCATAGCATGACTATTTAAAAACGAAACGTTCACATCATTTGATTTCAGCATTACTTGATTTGACTTCAGTTTTATATATTTTTTTTAAATTTATTTATTTTTCAGTTATAAATGCAGATATGGTCTATTATGCTGTGTAGGTCATTGTCTCAACATTCAGCATATGAATATGAGCACCTTTGTCATGTTAACGGCCTCCGTTCTGCAATAAAGGTGCAGTGTGCTGTTGTGTTTAAGCAGCCCAGCTGAAGATTAGGCTTAAGAGGGGCGCATTTAGCATAAGAAAGCTTGGCGGGGGGTCTGTCAGCGTGCCGCAGGGCTGTCTGTCTCAGGTCGTTATTTGGGTTGAGCTGCGCGCGGGTCTTGTGTGACAGAGCGTGGGGCGATCGCAGAATCCAGCTCTAATTAAACGCGTCGGTGTGTTTCCCAGGATGGCAGTGAAAAGGCAGGTGAAAGAACTCGAATGTCTTTCCGTGTGTTTATGCCATGCATTAGTAATGCGAAGGGACGTTTACTAAGTCAAACTCGTTTCCAGAGCTAATCGATGAGGGAATATCATGTTGGTGAACGTGTGTAAACCGACCAGTTGAGTTAAACAGCTTGCTGCTGGTGATCGTCAGCGAGCAAGGGTTAATTGGGATGTGTAACTGTGTCAGGTGCGTGTGGGGCATCAGTGGCCCCGTCGGGGTCTTGGGGGCCCCTGTTGTCACCAGGGCCTCATTTGCTGATTGGAGAATGGAGGTAACAGGATGAAAAGGGGCTGTTTCCTGCAGCTTGTTTGATACCTGGTGGGGAGCTTTTCAGGTGACAAAGACCCCGAGCGGTAGGGGGGGAACAGATGTGTTCTACCCTCTCATTAGCATCTGAATGAGCAGCTCAGATTGGGCTGGCCGGGGGGTTCTACCTCTCACCTGGATAGTCCTGCTCTGATCTTTATACCATCTGAGGACCTCTGCCCCCCATTCCCTCTCTCCATCTGACCCCCAGCTGGGCGCTGGCAGAGTTTTATGACAGTAATCGACCTGAGCACAGATGCTTTTCCCAAAACCTGCCCTTGCACGGATTTCACCCTCTTATTGTGACCGAAACACATTGGGAAAATTCAGCCCCATAATGAATGCGACCCCCCGTGACCCCCTCGTTGATGCCTGGAAGACGTCCAAGAGGCTGTTTTCACCCCCCCGCCCTGCACGCTTTATTATTTTATTAATTTTCCATTCATACGGACAGAATGGTCTCCGTATTTTACAGCATCAGGTTGATAAATGGCCTTTCCTTTTCTTCACTTCTGACGGACCCAAAGAAAACAAAAAGGCTCTGTTGCTCTTTCTTTGCTCGTGAGATATGTTTCAATATAAATTTGGTTACCCAATTGAATAAGGACTGCAGTTCAGATCATTTGATCATAGGAGAATTTAATGAGAGTTTATAGCGAGATCTTGATTGCAGACTTTGGTATTTTGGCAAATCTGAGCACAGTTTGAGACAGATGAGATGTTTTCTCAGGAGACTAATCTCCATTTGCTCTTCATTTGTTCTCACTGCTGTCTTGACGAAATGCTTGAGATCTCATTTGTGACTGTTTTCCTGTGGGGAACCAAAGTGTGAAGAAGTTCTTTAGAAATGACTTGGTGTGTAAACACAACAGTTTTATTTCAACGTGTTTGATTTGTAGAAAGTCATGCTGATCTTCAGGTGGGACTCTGTCGGACAGAGATAAAAGTTCTTTCCAAAGGTTATTCTGCACTGGACTGCGAGGCAGGAATGCGGTGCAACCTTGAGTGACTCAAAATGCTGTTCTCAGCTTGTACTTATCTCAGGGTCCGTCTGATAGCTTAACACTGCAGAATAAGAAGGAACATATATATGTACCAAACAACAGTGCTACTCTGTTGTTTTCGCTGTCGGTAGAGACTCATGTAAAGACTCGTGTAAAGACTCACTCTATTTGCTTTGCCTAACAGACGTTCTTGCCCTTATTGTGAATGATTCATCAGCGCAAATCACTCCAAAGAAAAGAAAACACACCTTACCTTTGTCTGCCATATTCTCAGTCTTTATTTATATCAAAGCAAATCACAGTCAAATGATCCTGTTACAGAGTATAATTACATCTCAGATTGTGTTTAGCCATTATTACTCCAAACACACAGTAATCTGCTCTGACAGAGCTATATGTTACTGTAGCTCTCCTATTAATCTTGCACGCGGTGAAATGTGTAAAGCAGATCGGGGAAATACTCTATATAGATGTAATGATGTTTTAATAAGCTGTGGCAAAATTAATTTTGCCATGATTGCTAACATTTGAATTTGCATACACTTAGTGTGAGCTATTTATTTTTATAGATTCCTGTTTTATTAAAATTGGCCGTACGGCCCTTGATCTGCAAAACATGCCGTGTTTCTGCTGTGAACCTCTCTGTGTGTAGTTTGTTTTCTCAAGAGCTGCAGTGTGAATGCGATCGGTTCTCAAGTGTGTCATGAATCTGTACTCCTCTTTAGTTAGGGTCACAGATCATCGTCTGGTTTTTCGTCTACTGAAATGTTTTGTTGGATAAAGGTACACAACATATGCCCTCATATAAATTGCTAAGTAAATGTGTGTGTGTGATGCAGAGTAGATCAAATGCCTCACCCTTATTAAATAGTTTGTCTGGCTGATAACACTGCTCTGTGACAGCCGCACCCACACAACTCCACAACACAACATACTGCACCCGTCACAACATACTGCAGCTGTCAGCGCATACAAATACATACCCGTGAGAGACAGACAGACAGACAGGCAGAGGGGGGGGGGGAGGCGTCCACTGCTTGAGTGTCTTTGTGTCTGTCT
This sequence comes from Cyprinus carpio, assembly GCF_018340385.1. Lineage (NCBI taxonomy): Eukaryota > Metazoa > Chordata > Actinopteri > Cypriniformes > Cyprinidae > Cyprinus > Cyprinus carpio. The sequence goes on from NC_056577.1 coordinate 4,967,649, forward strand.
GTTGTAGAAGAGCGTTTGGGTGGGGAGGCCAGAGAGGTGTTTACCCCTGGAAGAGACCTCGAGTATTCCACTGAGAGAAGATCAACGGCATTAACACACCTTATTACACGCTCTCTGGGATACTCGATTGTGATTGGTCAATGGTGGCATTCTGCAGAACAATCAAAAGTTAAAAAACAATCAAACATTATGAGAATGTTACGTTTAAATGTTCTCTGAACATTCTGAAACAAGTAGTAACATTAAAAAAACAAAAAATACGCTAAAGTTCCAACTAAAATGTTTCAGAAATGAACCGTTCCATGAATGATGGATAAATAATGTTTAATGAGCTAACATTTTGAGAACATTATTATAGACCAGATAACTCTGATCAAACGTTATATTAACACTCATTTGTTCATAATTTTGCCAGACAAATTTCTGAAAACGTTCCTTTTTAGCTGTGACGCTGCCCCTGCTGTGATTGTAAAAATAAATTCCAAACTGTTTCATATAATGAAATAGATATGCATCACTAAAATAGCTTCACGTTAGTTAGCCCTGTATAGTTGAATGAACTACTTTTAAATGGACGTTTGACTATAGTTTAACCACTTTAAATTATGAGCCGCCACAGGTTCATGTAGCTCTACTGATAACTCGATTGTTGCACGTCAGTATCGAAGTGTGTTTTTCAGGTAAACACCAGTGAAAGGCTCCTGTGTCTGTGTGTGTACTTGAATGAATGTTTTAACAGCGCTCAGAGATCAGCTGCAGTCAAATACGCAGTAAACCGATCACAGCTGAGGACTTTTTGGAGTTGCATCAATATTTGATGAGCAACCTGGTTGAAAAGAGTCGAGGAGCATTTCCACGTTCCCTCATCCTGTTCATTCACCGCAGCGGCACGTAAATGGCCCCATCTGAACATATTTAGGTGGGAAGACAGCAACAACCCCGAGAGCAGGTGTCGTTCTGTTCCTCTTTTATATTTATACACGTTTATGGAAAATATAAAGCGGCGAGAGAAAAGTGAAGCGTGCTGAACGTTCGCCTCATTCACCACCGAAACGACCGCCGCATAAAAGGCCCTTTCAGACAAGAGAAAATAAGAAATTGTGCGTCTTTATAAGAGACAATTGTCCGTGTGCCGGGACTGGGGCAGAAAGTGTTTTATCCCACTAAAGGTTTTGTGTGTATTTGGTTAGTTACGGCAATTACGGTCACTAACTGACAGCCAAACGCATGCGGGAGAGTGAACGGGCTGCCTCTGTGCACAACACTCACTGTCGAACATCTGCTGAGAGATTTGCATATTAATTAACCCATATTAACTCTAATTATTCTGGGAAATTATCAAATAAATTAAATTTTCTAATTTTAACCTTTCCTTTGCTTGACGGATGTGAGAGCCGGAGATACCCCTGTTACCCCGCGCTCACCTGCACAGATGCCCCCGTCCTCGCGCCGCTCTTCTCAATTCCCCTTTGCACCAGGGCTCCACATGAAGGATTTTTTATTTATTTTATTTTTTGGGCCAGAAGTTCAGATTTTGACTTGCCCTGCCAACGTTTCCATCTACTGCCCCCAACACAAATATGATAAACAGATACTTTCAGAAATGTATTTTTATGTATATAAATATATATTTAATGCTTTTTTTAAATGCATTTAATGTAACGTTTGTTGCTGTAAAAAATTACTTATTTCGAATTGTTATTACTTTATTTTGAAAAAGATTGATAATTTTAAAATCAAATGTATTTATATAGCACTTTTCACAATTTGAATTTAATTTATACATTTACAAACACTTCTGATGTGATAAATACTTCATAATACAGGCTTGACTTGAAAATGCTTTACAATTTTCAAGTCAAGTCAAATTTATTTAGATATTGGTTTTCACAACATGCGTTGTTTCAAAGCAGCTTTACAGAAAATCATGATGTTAATAATGTTTATAATATATTAATATCTTCATGCCTTGTTGCATTTATCAGATTAGAGCTGGACGATAATATAGTTACATTTTGTGAATATGTGCTATATAGTATTTGCTATTTAGTATATATCACCCTGTGCAAGCATAGTATATGTATAAAGTTGGACATACTTATATATGCAACTTTATATAAAGAGCTGGTTGACAGTATAGTTACATTTTGCAACAAAATAAAGCATTGCAACTTATGCAATTTCAAAAAAAAAAAAAAAAATCCTCATTTATATCATCCAATAAAAGCACTTGATTCCTTGATCTGGCCCAATTCGCAAAAGTGTTCTATGCATAAAATAAATCATGTGTATGCTATTTTTAAAATGCACTGATGTCTCATAAGTCAGTTCGGCCGAGTCTCGCTCACGTTGGCTGTGGGTTTTCTGTATTGTTGCCCTGTACACACAGATTTTCTTGCATCATTTGTTCTGCGGTAGCAGAGAGATCTTTTGTGTGCATGTTTTTTGCATTGGCTCATGGGTTGAGATGGGGGCGACGTGGAGCAGCACAGATGGTGGAAGCGAGCGGGTCGGGACGGACCGGGCTGAACAGCTAAACCTTCCAGCCTGTTGCTCGGGCGCCACAAAATAAATGAGACTTTAATTCAATTAGAATCCGGCTACTGTGGCCGCCTCACGGCAGAAATTATCGAACATATCCACCCCCTTCCTGAAACACACCCACTCGGGCCGTCCTGGATCCGCACACAGACACAGGAGTTGTTTTACACATCGCTGAGTTTCTCCATTCACTGGCCTCTCAAAGCTGCTTCACTCTTTCACTCGTCTTTTGTTCGCTCTCGGCTGCTGCCCTTCTGTCCCTTTCTCTTCACCACACCACCCCCTTTCGTCTTTCACTCCCTTTCTCTTTCTTTTTTTCTTGAGGCGTTGCACGGCTTCCCCAAAACCCCCATATATCAGCCTGGAAGAGTTTCATATGAAAACAATTCATGGACATAAAAGCAAATAGATAAAATGTAAAGAAAATTGGATAACTATGGTAACTGGAGTCCCATTACTATGCATCAGCTAACAATGAGCAAAACATTTATTACAGTTTTTATTAGTTAATAAAAAATACAACTGTTCATTATTAGTTCATGTTAGCTCAGGTCCATTAAATAATATTAACAGATACCACTTTTAGTTAACATTAACTAATTAACATTAACTATGTTTAATAAACGCTTTAGGAGTTAATGTTAACTAGGCTACTGTACTTGATTTATTTTAACAAACTTGACAGATTATTATCAGAATTTTCCCAGACAGATTATTGTTGGCTTTTGCAATCAAGCTCTTAAACCTGAAGTGAAAGGAAAATCTGAGCATTTAATTCTATTGTTGGAGCTCAAAGACTCGCGCCGGAGGTGTTCAGGTGATCTGCATGTGTGAGGCGGCATGCGGAGAGCCGGTTATCTTCAGCACGGTTCAGGTCTCCTCCCATTAGCTCTGACGACTCGAGCGCAGTGTGTAGGTTTACCTGCGGGGAGTCTGTCACCTCCACACACACACACACACACACACACAGCGTCAGGGCCACAGGCTCGTCTCTGGGCTCATCTAGCGGCCGTGTGTCTGCGCCGGACCGTGCTGCGAGGCCCTCAGGTTGAGCTTGTGATGCAGCGAGAGAGAAACCCACCCTGGAGCACTTTGGGAATTTCACAGAGGTACTGATCTCTGATCTCGTGTGGATTACTGGACTGAGTGTAACGTCAAAGGAAAAGAAAGCAGGATACCTTTTTTTTTTTTTTTTTTTTTTGAAACCAGTGGATTTTAAACAGTGGATGATGACTGGAGCAACATGGAGCTCTTTCTTTAGGGACAAACAGACAGAATTTGTGGTTTGATGAGCACAGTTTTCATGACACGTTTCCTTTTTTTAAAGCAGGTAGTTGAGGTGAGGAATATCAAAAGGCTTGTCACTTGTTCTTTACAAAAAATACATTTCTTTACATTATTTTATGCCAGATGCCACTGTTATTTTAGTATCAATATACTATTATAGTTTTTATTAATATTTTTGAATTAGATATTAGTTGTATATTTTCTGTTTTCACTTTCATTTTAAAGCTTTAGAATATTTTATACATTTTTAATCTGTTTTAGTTTATTTAGTTTGATTTATTTTAGTAGTTTAAGTTAGACTAAGTGAAAATTAGAAACTGTGTATGTGTGTGTATACATACATATATATTTATTTATTTATGTATTTATTTATTTATTTATTATGGTTTTAGTTTTAGTTAACTATAAAAACCCTGAATTCATTTTACAGAGGATTTCTTTGACCACAAAATTGGGTGATTTGTGGATGATTTCTTTGAGTTTTGTCAGAAGAGAAAGACTCTTTTAAATGTGCTTTTTTAAAAGTGAAAATAGTTCTGTAGCTGGTTTTGTCACACTTTTAACATCTTTGAGTAAGTTCCTCTGGTTTGTAGTCGTCTAAGTGTGTGTTTGCGTTGAGAAAGTGGCGATCAGAATCAATACCGTCTCGCACGGCCCTGCGATTATCAGCCGCAGAAATGACAGGCCTGTCTGCGAGCGGCGCGTATAGGTTAAGCCCAACATTAACGGTGACTGGTGCAATTAGGAATGTCATTTTAATTATCTGTGGCATCGGAGTGAGAGATGTTCCTTTTATTTGTTTGAAATCAAAAGCAGAGGAGCAGGTAGCATCGGCGCGAGAATGGCAGCCGTAATCGCCTTTGTTCCCTTTGACACTCGCAGAAGACGCCGACGAATAGAGAGTGTCATCAGAGGAGAACTTAGCCAGCAAGTAAACATTATCGCTTCTTTGTGTCTGCGCTCTGGAAACACAAAAGACTGATTAGAGACGAGGTGAGGAATCACTGTAATGGCTGCCGTGACATTAGCAGGTTGGAATTATTGTGTTGAAGAGCACAATACCGGCGTGTGATAGGCTGTCAGCCAACAAAACAATGCTCTCGCTCCGGAGTTTTTACTCCATCTGAAGTTCCACCCAACCCATCATTATCTATCGGCCTTTTCATATCTTCCAGCAGCGAGTACAAAGTTGATGGATTTTGTTTTTAACTTCTCAAGATGTCATTTCTTCTTTGTAGAAGTGCCGTCTCTCTCTCTTTCTTGCTGCTCTGTCTTTCTCTCCTTCTGTCTCTCTTAACCGTTTTCCGTAACCTGTTCATGAACACATGCTTATTCATTCTGAGAACTACTTATAGCATGCAAATGTCTTTGTGTCATCACAAATTACTCTGGTGAGATGGTCAGAAGTTATTTAAATGAAGAATGCTGTTCTGAAGTTAGGGGATGATACGATTCTGTCTCTGCTGGCTGCATTTATTTGATCAAAAAATATGGTAAAAACAGCAAAATTGTGAAATATTATTTAAGTTTAAAATAGCTGTTTGCTATGTGAGTATATTGTAAACTGTAATTTATTTATGTGATGCGCCGCTGAATTTTCAGCTTCATTACTCCAGTCTTCAGTGTCACATGATCTTCAGAAATCATTCTAATATGATGATTTGCTGCTCAAGAAACAAAACAGATTATCATCAAAATATAAAACATTTAAACTGCAAAACATTTTATTTTTCAAAATTAGATACATTTTATTTTTCAGGAAAAAAACACTAACAAAAAAAAAAAAAAACAGCATTAATTTGAAATAGAAATCATTTGTAACATTATAAATCTCTTTACTTGATGAATGATGATGAATAAATGTATTAATTTCTTACTGAGCCCAAAATTTTAAATGGTAGTGCATAAAAAGAAAGCAATGAATTCACAGCGAACAATGTGATTTGTTTTAGTGTGGGTGGAGTAGAATCAATCATATTATTTTAGTTTTATCAAGCAATCGTTGTTTTGAAAACTTCTGATTTGTGAGCCGATGCGAAGCCCACATTTTCGCTCCAGAACCACCTTTCTGTGGTCAAACTTGTGGAAGTGTTCCAGCACCGGCAGCCCGTCCAGTAATATTGTGTCCGGTCACTGAGCGTGTGAAGGGTGTGTTGAATGTAAATGTGTTAAAGGTATATCTGGACCACACATCAAGTCTGAATGTCTCACTTATTATTTTGGCTTTTCTATTCTTATATCCTTCCTCCCTCTTTCTCTGTCTCTTTTCTTGGGTTCTTTCTCTCACAGAGAGCATTACTCAGTCTGAACTTGCCTAAACCCTTGTGGTCACACCTCTTGAAAAGGTTTTGTTTCCTCTGTCAATTGGTATTCAGCCCAGGTCACATACGCACACACATGCACCGTTTTCATTTTAATTTGCACCTGTTGTGCAGTTGTTCGGGAGGCAAGTGCAGACCAGTGGATTAGCCAAAGATCATGTTAGGAACAGATATGCCTAGTGTAATCTTTTTGTCCACAGGGGAATGTTAAGATAGACTGTGCTTTGTGTGTGTGTGTGTGTGTGTGTGTATGTGTGTGTGTGTGTGTGTGTGTGTGTGCGTGCATGTGCTGGCATACTCTCGCTCACTAAAACTAAAGAATGCACAGATGGAAATAAATATAAGTCGGGATAAGGAGTTTAACGCTCTTTCATAGCTTAGCAATCCTAATGGAGTTCTCAGTTATGTATCACATACATGGACAAGCTCCTCAGTGTAATAGTCTGTAATATTGATCATATGTGTGTATGTGATTTTTTTTTGGCAGTGTTGGACTTTGAGAACGTTGTAGAAACCGGATCTGAGACGGAAGAAGAAGACAGACTTCTGGTGTCGGAGGAGGACGGCTTGCTCAATGGGGCGGGGAGTCCAGTCAGCCTCGTCAATCATGAGTCCGTGGCCCCGCCCTCTCCGACCCTGGGTCACACACTGCTGAGGAAGACTTTGGATGATGAAGATGATATGAAGGACAGTGGAATAGAGAACGTCTGGCATGAAAATGACTTGCTCAGTGCATCAGTCGATGGTACCGGTGAGTTCCGCCCACTTCCTTTCCGCCCACTTCCTTCCTTTCATCAAAGACACACCCTCTCTTATCTTAGACATGCCCATCTTCACTAAGACACACCCTCTTTTTTCTTAGACATGCACATCTTATCTTAGACACACCTCCTCCTCTCTTTGTCACATGCATCTTCTCGTAAACACACCCCTTCATCTCATAACCACGCCCACCATATATTAGACACGCCCCTATTCTCTGTGTGTTGTCCTTGCTATTGTGTTGAAACCTGCTCTCAACTTCCAGTGCAACTACAGCAGAGCGCTTCTCTTTAATTATCACATAAGACCAGTTTCTGTCTGTAATCGTCAGCCCGGTTTGCAGAGCATCATTGGTAATTGCAGTAATAGCAGAGCGTCGCGTGTCCGTGTAAACGCGGCTCCCGCTTTCCTCCTGCAAGCATCATTGGTGCGGGAGGCGCAGTCAGAGACGCAGAGAGATAAATACTCTTAATGAGGGAGAGAGGTAATCATTAAGGGAGGCCAGGCTGCTGCTCAAGTCATTAAGAATCTTAAATGAAATTTTTATTTTTATGATAGCCATTTACATGTGTAATAAGAGTCAATGATTCTAAGAAGCGTATGACAGAAACATAGGAGTGTGAGAGCCCATGGAAGACAGACCATCTAAATGAGCACTTCTTCGCTATTCATTTCTGCTAATGAACTAGCTGTGCACAGAGCCGAGAGAAAGAGGGGGCGTTCAGTAGTCTAAAAATTTAATACGGCCCAAAAAAAGCCGGGGTAGTGGAATTAGGAATACTATGAAGTCTGATTTTGCTTAAGGAGAGCAGCCCGCTTCATTATTTACAGCGGTTCGGAGGATTTCTCACACTTCGTTGAACTAAAGTCCTCTTTCATGACCCCAACTGTTTGAGATGAGGTAGAATGCCACAGAAAAGGCAATCACGGCCGCACACTTTCATAAGTCCACATCCAGTGTTATATATGAGCCGAAAACAATACAATGTGGTAATTACGGAAGTAGGTATATATTAATTTTATTTTTAGATTCTTTTGTTTTAAATTTAGATTTTTGTTAAAGTTTTAGTAGTTTTGTTTTTATTATTTTATTCGTTTTTATATATATATATATATATATATATATATATATGCATGCTACATGGCCCTGTGTGAAAAAGTATATGCCCCCAAACCTAATAACTGGTTGGGCCACCCTTAGCAGCAACAACTGCAATCAAGCATTTGCGATAACTTGCAATGAGTCTGTTTTACTTTACCATATTTTACTGTTGGTATGATGTTCTTTTTCTGAAATGTGGTGTTACTTTTACGCCAGCCGTAAAAGACGTTGGGACACACACCTTCCAAAAAGTTAAACTTTTGTCTCGTCAGTCCACAGAGTATTTTCCCAAAAGTCTTGGGGATCATCTAGATGTTTTCTGGCAGAACTGAGACGAGCCTTTATGTTCTTTTTGCTCAGCAGCGGTTTTCATCTTGGAACTCTGCCATGGATGTTGGATGTTGTTGTGGGGTCTTTTGTGACCTCTTGGATGAGTCGTCGCTGTGCTCTTGGGGTAATTTTGGTCAGCCGGTCACTCCTGGGAAGGTTCTCCATTGTTCCATGCTTTTGTCATTTGTGAATAACGGCTCTCACTGTGGTTCGCTGGAGTCCCAAAGCTTTAGAAATGGCTTTATAACCTTTTCCAGACTGACAGATCTCAATTACTTTCTTTCTCATTTGTTTCTGAATTTCTTTGGATCTCTGCATGATGTCTAGCTTTTGAGGATCTTTTGGTCTACTTCACTTTGTCAGACAGGTCCTGTTTAAGAGATTTCTTGATTGTGAACAGGTGTGGCTAGAGTTATCAGACCTGGGTGTGGCAAGAGAAACTGAACTCAGGTGTGATAAACCACAGTTTTAACAGGGGGGCAAACACTTCTTCACACAGGGCCATGTAGTTTTGTATTTTGTTTTCCCTAATAATAAAACCCTTCATTTAAAAATTGCATGTTGTGTTTACTTGTGTTATCTTTGACTATTTGTTTGATGATCTGAAACATCAGAGTGAGACAAGCATGCAAAAAATAAGAAATCAGGAAGGGAGCCAACAATCATATAAAAATATTTTAAAATAAAAATATATATATATATATACACACACACAAAATATATATATACATATAAATATATACGTGTGTGTGTGTGTGTGTGTGTGTGTATATATATATATATATATATATATATATATACACACACACACAGGGTTATATTTTTAAAACAATTATTTTATTTCAGATAACTTTTTTTTATGGTTTTAGTTAACAATCATAACCTTGCCCCACACTCTAAATCAACTACAGTCCTGTGTTTGCGATCACAGTTGTATATATTTGAATTGTTTTGAAAGTTTTAAAGTATACTTTGATAGCTAGTGATATATTTGTTGTTATTATTTTCAACATGATGCTACAAATTCTTCTGATAGAGCTTAACTCATATTGAACCCGGAACATTCCTTTAATTTGATAAACCCTCTTGGAGCCGGAATGTCTGTGATTCCGCTGTGTTGCAATTCCATAATGTGTGTGTGTGTGTGTGTGTGTGTTGTGTAAAAACCACGGCCATGTTTCTGCGCTGCTGGGGTGACGTTCATTAGCTCTGGAGGAAGAAGCCAAAGCCACTCTCTCTTTTTCTCTCTTTTGTGCGCTCTTTCCAAACTTGTGGGCACTTTCCGTCTGCGTCTCTGTGTTTTTTCTCGCGTTTGGTGCCGGAGTGTCTGCACTGGTACCTCAACACATAGCTCTGTCCTGAGATAAGCCCAGCACGCTCTCCCTTGCTCCTTTCTTGTCTGTTTGCTCCGGTCAGTCAGATTGCTGCATTGGTGTCGTCCTTGACTCGCTCTCATCTCCCATAATGCCCTTCACTAGTATGTGGCATTGTTATCACTGACAGATGCTTTTAATAAATCACCTGCCTCCTCACAACCCTTATTTCTCCCTCTTTTCTTGTATTTCGGACCCTTCCAAGGATCTCAGAGAGTCAGGAGGTTCAGACGGGAGCCGTGTGTTTTCACAGAGCATGCTAACGGCCCGTAGAGACATGAATGTTTTGAGAGTAAACCGAATGGATGGAGTGAAATCATCAGGAGGAATAGATTCAACACGGGTCTGCTTCAGACGCCTGTTTACTCACCCACCACCTCGAAACTGATTTATCAGCCTGAAACGAGAGCACAACTCCCTCGGCTCTCCAAACTGAGGAGGACTAGCTCACCTCCTACTGGAATATTTGATCCCTGTCCCCCCGAAACACTGATAGTAAAACTGAGAGAAACAGGAAGCAGAAAAGAAGGTGGATTCCAGTAAAAGCTCTGTGTGGCAGAATGAAACAAAAGATTTCTGGAAAGATCAAGAGAACTTAAAAAAAAAATAATAATAATAAATGTAAAAAGGAAAATTTTAAAATATTATTATTATTGTTGTTGTTGTAAATAATAAACACAATTAATAATAAATAAAAATATGAAAAATATGAAAAAAATAAATAAATATTAAGTTATTAAAAAAAATGCTTATAACAAACTCGTACTTCTGTGAGTAATAGTTTAAAAATATTGTAATATAGTTACACAACAAATGTTGTTGGAATAAATTACAATAAGTAAATTATTCAACTTAATATATATAATGTTTTAAATGTTGACATTCGCTTTGTAGGAAATCATCACCAGAGATCAAATTTCATCATTTAAATCGGCTGGGTTATTAATTTATGTAACGTCATATTTCACAGCCAGTGCATCAATACAGGTGAAAAGCCTGATAACTGACCTCAGAATGATGATGTTTAAAGCAGAGAGTTGATGCAGTGATGTGTTTCTGCATTCATGTTTCTCGTGATGTCAGTGGTTTAATTAGAGACTCAGTGTTTGTGTGCCAGAGACACGGAGCAGCACTGGAGATCAGAAGACTCTCTCTCTCTCTCTCTCTCTCTCTCTCTCTCTCTCTTTCTCTCTCTCTCGCTCTGTTTGCTTGTTCAGGTGGATGGAACATTCTTGAGCTGATCTCTGAGTTTGCTCTCGCTTGTTTCCCAGCGTGCTCTGCTCTGTGTGTCCCTGTGATTGTTGTCAGTGTAAATAAGTGGGTCATTCTGAGTCCTGCACGAGATGCAGAACAAGATGTTTTCTGTCCAGATGCAGTGTGTCAGTGAGCTAATAGACTCTCCCCCTGTCTGTCTCTCGTTCACAGATGAGCTGAAGAGAGACTATGACACTATGGGGCCTGATGCCGCTTTAGAGCCGGTTGGGAACGGTACAGGTGAGTCACGTGAACATGATGATTTGCTGTATTGATATAGAGTGCATTAGTCCCGCCCACTTTATCAGCAGTGCTGGTATTTTTTCCATTTATTTTTCCCATATGGATTTTTTTAAAGACTTTGTTAAAGTGTTATAAGCCATAAGCTTTATAAGCTTTTATATGAAGCAAAAAAGTAAATAGAAATCAGACAAAAAGACAAAGGTACAAGACTGTGAACTTAACAGTTTTAGTGAGTGAGAAAAAAAATACAATCCCTTGAAGCATTGCGAATCAAATTAAAAACAGTGGAGAAATGTAAAACAATTCATTTAAAGTTTTTGGTTGCATCTATCAAAATATATTTTAAGGTTATTGCAAAATATGCATATATATGCAAATATGTAAGTATTCTGAGAGCATAAGGAGACTTGATTAGGTTGTTCGCTGTGTTTGAAGGGAGTGGGCGGAGCTAAAGATCTCTTTCAGCACACTTTTCTCGCTGCCACTCTCTGATTGGTGGAATTTGCTGTATAGTATTATGGGTAATGTAGTTTTTCCACCAAGAATTCTGCTATTAAACACTTATTTTAAAATTAAGTTGAATAAATCTGAACAAATGCATTGAAGAAAAAGCAGTTGATTAATAACCTCACAGCTTACAACAGGTCTGTCTTTAAAGGTTTATCAGTTATTGTTAAAAATCATTTTCCCTATTGAGAAATTAATTGGAGATTTACTTCAGGAATCCAGCTGTTGTGCTCTGGTAGCATGTCTGTGATGCAGCATTTCATTCAATCTGAAACCTCGAACTTAAAAATGATTCTACTGCTGAGATTTAAGCAGCAAACGCAGATCAACAGGTCTGATGTGAATCCACAGTCATCCAAGTGATTCCTGCTCCCTGTTTGACATCACACACACACACTCACACACACACACACACACACACACACACACACACACACACACACACACTGTTAGGCCGTGTTTGAGCTGTCATTGCTGATGTAGTTCAGGAGGAAGGATGTGTAGTTTTAATAAAGCTTTCTAATGTTAGACACACACTCCAGAGATAAACAGCTCCGCTGCGCGGCCCACGATCCTCCTCTGCAGGGAGGGATGTTCTCGGCTCCAGCGTCAGGAGCTGAAGGAAAACATTAGGACGTTGACTTTAGAGTGCTTTCTTCTGCGAGCATGAACTTCCCCAAATCGCATTTCAGGCCAAAATCTAATTTGTGCGTAAACTCGATTTGTTTAGATCATGTAAGCCACAAAACCCACAGCAGCGAGGAGCTAAACGTGTTCATTTGTCGGGCCGCGGTGCTCACGCGTGTTCACGTGAATGATAGCGAGGCAGGTCTAGTAATGAGAGAGGAGGGAAATCATTTGCTCTGTTAAATAATGTTAAAGGGCTGCCGGCTCTCTGACATTTTCAAGACATTTTTGACAGCGACACAGCCCAGCGGCTCGACCTTTGCACAAATGAGACGATCAAATGTTTACTGTCAGACAAACCTCAGTGCAGAGTTTATACCTTACACTAGCTCATCCTAATTAAAAGGTAGCTGATAAAACCTCAAGCCAAACATGCGCTGTCTCTCTGCTGTAATATTTAACTTGTCTGACGAATGGGTGAGAGCTATTTATTCTCTGTTAGATAATATTCTGTTATATAATAACATAAAACACCTTTGGTTTCCTGTATATGCTCTTGTAGAGATGTGGAGAAATAATTATGACACTCTTTGTGTCTATTTTCTACATACACTTATTTTCCATATGAGCAAATTTTATTGCTCAGAGGATGTTTTTTCACAGCTCAATACTCACTTCTCAGTTATATTTAATGTTGTTCTCAGATGTTTCTCCTAAGATTCCCAAATGAGTGCCTAGTTGTGATCCAGTATGACTATAGAGCTATAAAATGAATGTGGAGAGCATCTCAGGTCATTTGATGAGAAATGTTTGAGTTCCTATTGAGATCTCTGAACCTTTAGAAGAGACACGAGAGATCACTCGAGTCTTTTTCTCATGAGAAACATCTAAGAAGCAGGAAACTTCAGCAAAACTTTCTACTCAATCTCATTGCTGTCTTGGAGAAACAACTGATATATTTGTAATTTTTGTTTGTGTGGGCATTTTTGTGATTAAAATGTTTGCCTTTTAAGCGGCAAAGGAAAAACAACATGAAGCCTCAGCCCTGTTGTGCCTTCACTTCAAAATTTCTTCTTTTTTTTATGTAATTATCAGAATCCACCTAGTAAGGAGTTCGATTAGAGAGCTAGGAAGTGATGTTGGGATTACAACATATGTTTCTACTCCTTGTCTGATTGCCTCTAATACATTTAAATGTAGAAAGAAAAGGGTTTATTGTTAAAAGCTTTTCCACAATTCCAATGGTCCTCCTGTTAGATTAAGTCATATTTCTTAGTTTAGTGGCCATTAGGTGGCTAGATAAGGCAGTAATTTAGACGTATCCCTCCCAGAACGTTCCTCTAATGTTCCTGCGTTCTTTTGATCACAGCTGCTCCGTCACCTTCCAGTGCACCATATTTTTCACATGCAAGAATCCAGGTTGAATTTAAACGCTTTTTCTCCCTCTCTCTCTCTCTCTGTGATTCTAGTGAAGAGCGTACACTGCGCTACTGAGTTTGAGGATTTCTTCGGGAAGCGTAAACTGGTGGACAGTGAAAGTCATGTGGTCAGCATTGCCGAATACCTCCAGAGAGGAGACACAGCCATCATCTACCCCGAGGCACCGGAGGAACTCTCCCGTTCCCGCCTCGCCACGCCCGAAGTCAATGGACATGAGGAGAACGGTGAGAATGCCAGGCAGCTGTTGCCGCCATCTGATTGGCTGCATACCGGAGTGTTTACCTTTAGAGCGAGGTGCAGCTGTCTGAGTGGTGAAATCATAAACCTAAAATTTCCCGTCCCGTGGGGGGCAGCCGGGGCGCGTTACGGCACATACCTCTCTTATGAAGAAAGTGTGAAAAATTAGACATGCAAGCCACCAGAAGTGATTACAACAGAGAGAACACAACTGGCCCCCAAATGGCATCAGTAAACGGGCTTAAACCATTGCAAACAACTGCTTTTAGCCAGTTAGGGTTAGTACCAGTTTATTCTGACGCAATCCAAAGAAGTCCAAATCAATTGTGAGGCTCCCATCTGCTTCTGGTTCAAGACCCGGATTTAATTTTGAACGCAAAAGTGGTGACCCATATACAAAAAACCCATGACTGCATAGAACCATCACAAAAACAATTTTAATAGAAGAATGCTTGGTAACACTTTACTTGATGCCTTAATGCATAATGCTTTTTGAAAGTGTTCAGTAGGTACGTTATAATGTATGATATTTTTTTTCAGAAATAACCAAAATCTTTGCAGATTCCTTGTTACAGTGCAATACAATGTCCTAATGCATTATACTTTCTAAAGATGTAAAAAAAAAAAAAAAAAGGTAAGGATTATAAACATGTGGTTATAATTATTCATGAGATCATACAGTGTATTATGAGGTGCATTACAGGACATAATTAATGCATTAAAATTATTTTATGATGCATTAAATACAAAAGGCTTCAAGTAAAGTGTTAACAAATGTTTTTGTATTAATATTAAAAAGCAAAGGTGGCTACTAGTGGCCTAAACATTGCTCATATTTGCAGTTATCGTTTAAATAAAACCTACACAATTTGTTACATTTATTTTCTACTTAATTTTATTTTCCCAAAAGGGTCAGTGGATATTGAAACTTAACAGCTTTTTTAAGTTATTGGCCTGTCTGTCATTAGCATGTTCCCACTTTAGGAGTGGAAAATAGATTAAAACATGAATGTGTTATATTTCTTCACCTAAAGCCCATGAGCAAAACTCAGCGAATTGTGTGAATTCGAATGCACCTACTGTGTGTGTTCATGCATTGGCGTGAGTGCGTGTATGGGTGGCAGTGCCAAGTTTGACGGCGGCACACAGTGGAGCAGATTGTACAGATACCTCCTCGTACCACCCTGGGCACAGCGCCCATTCGCTGCCAATGATTTGCTGACCTTTTGGCCCGCTGCCCCTCTCTCTCTGCTGCAGACCTGCCACCTGGAACTCCAGATGCTTTCGCCCAACTGTTGACCTGCCCCTACTGCGACCGGGGTTACAAACGCTTGACTTCCCTAAAGGAACACATCAAGTACCGGCACGAGAAAAACGAGGAGAACTTCGCCTGCCCTCTGTGCAGCTACACGTTTGCTTACCGCACTCAGCTGGAGAGACATATGGCCACACACAAGCCAGGACGAGATCAGGTGAGCCGCACTTCCTCTCTCACTCTCTCTCTCTATATCTAATGTGCTGTATTCCCTCAGAGAAAAGATATCATTTTGATTGGCAATCATTATTAATTTTTCATGGCATTTTGAAGATGCAGATCTTTTAATGGTTATAGCCTTAATTGAGGTCTAAATGGTTTTTTTGATGGCCTGCTCTGATATGATTCTGCAGTCTTATATTCACGATCGAATGACTATGTTAATTTCCAATTTCGAAATTGTATCCGCTCTTTAGGTTTTCTTTTTTATGTTCTTTAAAAATCAGTTTCTCTGTGGTGACAGAGTAACACATCATAATTTCCACGTGCGTAAATGATAAACTTAAGACGAGCACTCTGCGTTTTATTTCTTAACGATCTGTTGGAGCATTATTTACACACATTATATGGGCTGCCGTGGTCAGATATAAGACACATTCGCCTGTATTCTGGCAAATAAAGCAGGTCTATGTAATGCAAAGTGATATGTGGATCTCTCTAGTGACTGGACCACTTAAAACTTGTCTTTACGGCTCAAAGCGCATTGTGACTTCAGATTCGCTCCTGTAATCATCCAAGATGATTGATGGTACAGCAGCTCTTTTATATCTCAGACATGACGTTCTGACTAGAACAGACTGATTTGATACACGACGATCTGCCAACTTCTTCACCTGATGACACGGGCCGCTCAAAACATGAACAGATGGCCCATTCTCCACCCGTGACCTCTCTAATCCACAAATTACTTCCTATTTGTTGGTCTTTGTTTGTGTGCTTCATCTTGAAAGACTTTCCTGTTGAAAATTTGCTGTTGTCTGAAAATCTGATGGCCATTGAAACCATGATGTGCAGTAGAGCGCTCTTCATGTGCACGTGACTCTGGTTTACTGATAAGGCTGATTTTTACTTGCTAAGCCCAATAATATGCAAATACCCAATCAAATGCCCCACCCACATCATGCTTAACACACTTAGCACAAGTGCATCTCACCTGGGTGGAAAAATCCCTCTGCTCTCGCTGCTGCCAGTCACAATTAGGCCGACAGAGTGACTGTATCATATCGAGGGTGATGTTGGGACTAAAACCTGCCTCCATCCTCAGAGGGAAGGTGGGGGGCGTAAAGCAGCTGTTGCTGTTTGTTTATGCGACTCAGCAACATATGAGCGAATGGTGGGGTCCCTTCCCACCGTGGGCCGCCCGGCTCCCTGCTTGATGTTTGAAGGTTGCCGCTGTTTGAACAATCCTCCCTGTGTCCTGTGCTTTATGCCATCTGTCTCCAGCGGAATGCGGGCCTCTCTCTCTCCCCACCAGTTGTCGGAGCCAATCATGGGCGGCGCTCACAAGCCTTTTGTGTTCCTCTGCCCGTTCGACATACTCACCTCCCACTCTGAATTAATTGTGTTCGCCTGGTGCGCTCTCTGCTTCTCTGCACTGACGCCCATATTGTTGTTGTTGTTATTGTTATTATATTTTGATTTTCGAGGCTCTGCTTTGAATTGCAAATGCGAGGGGCGCAGAGCTCATGTTTTACCTTTGAACAGCAAATGAAGTGCCTGCCTACGAGCTGCATTCACGCATTACTAAAGAGACGTTTGAAGCCTTTAAACAGTCTACAAATTTGTGTCCAATTATGAAATTGCAACATTTATTCAAGCCCACCTTTTTGCGTAATGAACTCTTTGCACAGGTATCTGAAGGATGTGTTGGTTAAATATGCGTGATTTGTTTGGAACAATTATGCTAAATTAGATGAAGTGGATCATTTCTGCCTCCCTAATGAGGAAAAAAATCTTAAAAATAGGATTCTTTTTGTTCTTTTTTTTTTTTCGCTGCCAATGTAGCATTTCTGGCTCTAGAGTCAGGAAATGAAAAGGTATGAGATGCTCTGTTATCGCTGCTCAAATGCACCCAACCAAAGCAAGATTCTGCTTTACAACGGGAGCCATTTGGCCCGTCATAAAATTATTCACTGAAATCTTGCCTGTTGTGTGTTTGTGCAAGAGAAGCTCATGTGAATGTTTTCTCATCCACAGCACCAGATTCTTAACCAGGGTTCTGGCAACCGCAAGTTCAAATGCACGGAATGTGGCAAGGCCTTCAAATACAAACACCATCTAAAGGAGCACCTGCGGATACACAGTGGTACATCATTTTCTTTCTTTCATAACTCATTGCTTTAGTAAAGAATGTTCCTAATTTGACTGAATTAAAATGAATTGGTTCTTTGTTTGCCTTGTCTCAGCGAAGAAGTTTCAATAGATAAAAAGAGGGTACACACTCTTTACTTTGAAAGAAATGCAGTCAGTGTTGATAAGAACATATCGCGCTTCTTGATGTGATCAAATTTTTTTGTCTGTCTTCACTGTAGGTGAGAAGCCATACGAATGTCCAAACTGTAAGAAGAGGTTCTCGCACTCCGGGTCCTACAGTTCACACATAAGCAGTAAGAAATGCATTGGACTGATCGCCATCAATGGCAGGGTGAGGAACAACATAAAGACAGGTTCATCTCCGACCTCTGCATCGTCCTCCCCAACGAACACTGCCATATCACAGCTACGACACAAACTGGAGAATGGCAAACCCCTCGGTCTGCAAGACCAGTCCAACCACCTCAACATCAAATCTGAACCACTGGACTTCAACGACTATAAGCTGATGATGGCCTCTCATGGCTACGGTACGGGCAGCCCCTTCCTAAATGGTGGTGTGAGGGGAGGAAGCCCACTGGGCGTTCATAACTCCCACAGTCCCCTTCAGCACCTTGGCATGGTAATGGAGGGGCAAATGCTGGGATATCCATCACTGGGAAACAACCTGAGCGAGGTACAGAGGGTCCTGCAGATTGTGGACAACACAGTTTGTCGACAAAAGATGGACTGCAAGCCAGAGGAGATCTCCAAGTTGAAGGCGTACATGAAGGAGTTGGGTTCCCAAATAGAGGAACAGAAGCAAGGGCTCAACTCTCCCGGTGGACCCCAGAACACACTTCCACTCATCAATCACAACGGTGCCACCAAGAGCATCATAGACTACACACTTGAGAAGGTCAACGAAGCCAAAGCCTGCCTTCAGAGCTTGACTACGGACTCTAAAAGGCAAATTAGCAATATCAAGAAAGAGAAGGCAAATCATATGTTAGATATAGGTATAGAGGACAAAATGCATGAGAATAATAATCTAATGTTTACACCCTTCTCCTGCCAGTATTGCAAAGAGACCTTCCCTGGCCCCATTCCCCTGCACCAGCACGAGCGCTACCTTTGCAAGATGAATGAGGAAATCAAGGCTGTGCTTCAGCCCACTCAGAACGCCACGACCAACAAAACCGGCTTGTTTGCAGAGAAACACGGCCTCTTGCACCCGTCAATCATCCCCGAGAAGGGCGTCAACGGCCCTATCAGTCCCTACAAGGACCACATGTCAGTGTTAAAAGCTTATTTCGCCATGAACATGGAGCCCAACTCAGAAGAACTACTGAAAATCTCCATAGCAGTTGGCCTTCCACAGGAGTTCGTGAAAGAGTGGTTTGAGCAAAGGAAAGTCTTTCAGTACGCAAACTCCAGGACTCCCCCTTTAGAAAGGAACCACGTGGAGTCTGGTCATCCAGTCTCTGTTCACACACCCACTAAAGACTCTTTAGGCATTCGGTCTCCAATGTCCCTGTTCAAAGGTACTGACCACATCACATCCCCCTCCATCCCTGAGCTTCATAACAACATTAACAACTGCGACACCCCACTCAGGCTCTCCAAAACTCCTCAGTTCTCCAACCACAAGCAGCTGGGGGATAAGCTGGACCACTCCCGAAGCAACACGCCATCTCCTCTAAACTTGTCGTCCACCTCCTCCAAAAACTCCCACACTAGCTCTTACACACCCAACAGCTTCACCTCTGAGGACCTGCAGGCTGAACCTCTTGACCTCTCATTGCCAAAGCTCATGAAGGAGCCAAAGCACATCTTGACTGTGAAAAGCCGACCCAAGCTAAACAGCACCCCCACTGACCATAACCACGTCATGACACCCCGCGAGCATGCAGATGAGCCGCTCAACTTGGCTTATCTCTCTAAGAAGGAGTTTGGCAGCCCCAATGCAAACAGCAATCTGGACAAAAGCTCGAGCCCCATGTTTGGTCTGAATCCATTCGCTGCCAAACCCCTGTACACCTCCCTACCGCCCCAAAGTGCATTTCCTCCCCCTACATTCATGCAAGCCAGTCTCCCAGGGCTGAGACCCTACCCCAGCCTCGACCAGATAAGCTTCTTGCCGCACATGGCCTACACATACGCAGCAGGGGCAGCCAGCTTCGCCGAGATGCAGCAGAGGAGAAAATACCAGCGGAAGCCAGGGTTCCAGGTAAATACGGACTCACTGTTTCATAAACCCTCAGGCTTTGTGTTTCTTTTTTCTATCCCTCTGGTGAGTGGCGCTCGGCTTCATTCAGACACTAATTAAAAGCCATTCAGAGCGGGAGAGGGGAACTCACCTCACGCCCAGCGGCTGATGAGGCAATGAAAGAAAACCGTGGTTCCTGTGGTAGACGTCAATGCTTCTAGTGCCATGCGCCGGCTCTTTTAGTGGTGAAGGTTATGTTTCCAGCCCTTGAGTGGCTTGTCCAAGATAGAGTGAGCAGGAAACTTCAAAGTGGCAAGTGTTCATCGGTCTAGTGTAGATGTGCCTGTGGCGCCGCTGCTCTTTTTCCCGTCTCAGGTGTGAGAATAATCAGAGACATAGAGAATCGGTGAACCTTAGACATATCTCTTTATTTCTACCCCTTTTTCATTTTGCTCCTTTTTTTCCCCTACATTTCTACAGCGAGAAATCTGAAATGAGCTTGAGCATAAAGATTAATAATGCACACTCCCCATGTTCATTACAGCTCAGCGCTGAGGGCTGTTTAACATCGGGGAAACCATTCTGATAAAAAAGTATTAATAATGTTTCCTATTCTAAGTTATTAAATTAGATTTTAAAAATACAGCTAAGGGCATTTAGCTCAAATTGATTGCGGAACGATAGCACAGAGCTTTGTTAAAAGAGAGTGCACAGAAGCATTGTCAGTCCAGAGCCGGCTGTCCTTAATGAGGGCATCGTCGCTGCAGTTTTGGCCATTTTGTGCCCCTCTTGATTTAATCATTACCGTTTGAAATTAGAGGACTGTGGCAATATTCCCCACTAAGACTTTCTTCTTATTGTTATTAGCTTCTAATGTAATAATATTTTTTTCCCCCATTAATTTAGGTTTAAGCCTATCGGGGTAATCTCTGCTCAGATAAATACTGCGCTAACACCCTTTCATGTACGAAATTAAACCAAATTTGAATGCAAATATATGGAATAAGGTGTGATTAAGAAGAGAGAAAGGCCTCATTTGTAATATCCTGCCTTTACATGCTTTTTCAGGTTGCAAACATTTTAATATTTAATTCTTAAGACTACTACTCCAGTTTAAAAAAAAAAAAATAGAAAATCGTGAAATACATAAATAGATTAAACAAGCAAGTTATCTATTGATCTATTTTGCCATTTAAAGATTATTGATTATTTTCTCAGGATGTATAATTTATATAACAGTTTATTATTAACAGATTTGATTATAAATAATCATTAAAATATTAATAAATTATATCATTAGATCATGTTATTTTTATACTATATCACATTATATTTTAAATTGTAAATTATCATAATTGTAAGTAATTGATTCTGACACCAGCATATTTTTTTAAAATGTTTGTTTTATTCTAATCCTTATTCATTTGTAATTTTTATTATTGTTGCACTGTAGTGTGAACCGCTTTGTGTGATGACAATAGACATAATATTAAACTCAAGGAGCTAACGATCGCCGTCTCTTTCCAGAGCGAGCTTCTCGACGGGCCGGCAGATTATCTGAGCAGTCTAGATGATATGGCCGACCCCGAGGCCTGTCTGTCCAGGAAGAAGATTAAGAAAACAGAAAGTGGTATGTACGCGTGTGACCTTTGCGACAAAACATTCCAGAAGAGCAGTTCCCTCCTCAGACACAAATATGAACACACAGGTATATATACTGTTCTAGACACCATCATTTAATAACTGTCTGTCTAACTCCAGAATATTCACGCTGCTTCTTCCTTTTTTCGTTCGCTCTGTCTTTTTCCACTACCTAAATCATGTTTTCTTTTTTTCTTTTTTTTAGTAAAAACCAACATGTTTCTCTCCTGTTGACAGTCAGTGAGAGGATTTGTAAATGTAATTAATATGGCAAAAACATGATACTGACATTGCAATAAAAAAATAAATACATTGCAATATAAAATATATATATATATATATATATATATATATATAAGCAAACACAAATATTTAAGCAAAATTAAATAGTTAGAAAAGAAACAAAACTGGACTGAATAGTCTCTGGAATTGTCTGGGAGTGAACCTTTGACATTTACACTGTTAGTAGAGGCTACATTCACAGCACACAATTATTTATTTATTTACAGACTTGATTTTGGATGAAATTAAATTTTAAATGTGAAAAAAAAAAAAAAAATTGGCAACATTTTTGCTAAATGACTTCAATGTGATATATACACTTAAACTTATACTTGGATTTTGATTTACATTAGATATAAAATTGTCAGAGTCACAGCTTTGAACAGTAACAATACAAATGGAATAGAGAAGGCAAATAAAGAGAAGTTCTTCTAATTTCATTTTGAAATAAAATATGATAAAAATGTGAAATTTGTTGCCTAAATCAGGATTGGACACTTTTGGTGTGAATGTAGATTTGCCCGATATGGTGTCATATGTTCTTTAACACTGATCAATCAGTTGTAAACTTGAGGCTACACTTTTATTGAAATTAATCATTTTCAACAGAATTTGTTTTGTAAAAATACTGATTTAGCATGGGCTTTCTTAGAGCCAATAAAATTATTATACAAAATGTTTTATAAAACTGCATAGGATTAAAAACACAAGATGATAAAAAAAGAGACCAGAGACATCAAGAATTAAATTCAAGGAATACAATTAATTCCACACATATAAGGGTTTGCAAGTAAAATAATAGCTTGTCAGATGGATGGGAGAATAAAGTGGCTGGAGCAGCTCTGCAGCTCTTTAGAAATAGAAACGGAGCATCTGTCCGCTGAAAGCAACTCTAGACAGCTTCATTGATTATAAAGGGAGCGATTTAGTTTTGATGCATTGTGATGCGCAACTCATGCCCGCTGTAGACATGGAGTTAAGGTCACATTCTATTCCAGAGACCAGCCAGTATGAATAAAAGAGTGAAATAAAAGTGAATTAGAGGAGGAGAGTAACTGCACTCACACACACACACACACACACACACACACACACACACACACACAAACACAGTTTCTTTCTCTTGATTGCATCACCATTTACAGTCAGTCTGAAAGGACATGGGACTGAATCCACTGATGTGAATACAACTATTTCATTTCCCTCTCTCTCTCTCTCTCTCTCTCTCTCTCTCTCTCTCTCTGCGAGTGGGTGATCGTGTATTACGGCGGTGCATTCCTGTGCTGTTTGCGGTCAGCTCTTGGTCAGTTACATGTGTCAGTAAATGTAAAGTTGAGATCAGGACTGATATAGCATATCAGTGTAATTTCAGACTAAGCAATACAACATAAACAATTATATCTCAATATTTTTTCTACCTTTTGGTGATATTCAGTATGCATTCTGATATTTAAGTTTTTGTTTTCCAATCATAAAAATCATTAACCTAAGGGTATATTTTAAATGTTTAATGCAAGCAGTGTATTTCTGAAAAATGTAGTTTTTAATATTTTTATTATTATTTTTTTTTTTACTTTGATTTATATATGACTGTATAACAATCTGTAGTAATACAATGCAGTACTTGCATCATCTTTTTTAATAAATTATTTAATATATGAAAAATGCTACAGGAGTGTTTTGAATCAGTTCATTTAAATTAAGTGCAATTGGGATAAATAATGCATATTTCATATATTTAAAGAAAGTTAATTGTCAAATATGAAGTGCATTAGAATGAACACAATGTTGCATAATTTTATATTCCCTTCAAAATCATCACATATATTCAATATATCGCCAACAATTAGTTCACAACATGCACATTAATATCTAAATGTTAGTGTACTGTATAGAAATTAATGTTTTTATTAAGGGCAATATTTACCCTCTACAGCTGATTTTCATTTGATTTTCAGGGGCAAAAATTAAATGAATAAATAAAAAATACAGAGCATGGTGCATGTCAACTGTGAATCAATTAATAAAAAAAGCACTATTACACTATTTGACTTATTACAAAAATGCTATTTGAATCATTATAGACGCTTATTTTACAATCAAAGCATAAAACGCAAAAGTGATGCACAAATATTATAACACATAAACATTAAGCTAGAATACATTTTGCATAACTGTACGATCATCCTGTTAAATTATACAGCTCAGAATCATGAAAAAATCACTTCATATTATGTGCATATTGAACATCAGTCACCTCTGAGAGCGTGAATACAGATATCTGACAGCTACAGGTCACTACAGCGTCTGCAGAGACGCTTGACTGGCCTAGAAAAGAGCATGATGAAATAAATCAAATATTACATAAAACCCCAGCAATTAAATATCTGGGGCATTTCTGTCACTTTCGGTGGCTTTTTCTTTTTTTTTCTTTTTTGGCCTCAAGCACCTGTTAGATTCTGACCGCGGTGTCTCCCCTCGCTCCTTCACTCTTTCATTCATGCCATCCATCTCTCTCTTTCAGCTCTTGTCACCCCGGGTCTTTTCTCGTGACGTCAGGTGGTGACATGTCATGCAGCACACAACAGCGTCTCTGTCTCAGAACGACAGAAAAAGAGTTAGGCAGCAGGAAACTGCCAGCGCATTTCACTCGATGTGTTTGTTCCTGCGCTCTGCGCTCTGTTTGTTTGGTTTGCGCTGGTTTATTTATGTTGCAGTGTTGTAGCGCTTGGGCCCTGCGCTGCCTCACCGCTTCACGCTTCACTTCTGTGAGGGAATGTTACAGAGTAAATACACAAACGAGACGGCGGCGCGTCAAGCAGAACTGCAACCAGAGAAGGCAAACATTCATAACACTGGATTATTTTGGCTTGTTTTCATCGGAACCCTTTTATTTGGTGTTTATTTTGGTTAGCGTGCGAGATCTGCTGTGTGTTTGTGAGAAATGCAAATTTGCTCGCTCACCGCATGCGTTCTGTCGTTGTGTGTTTCCGCAGGTAAACGGCCGCACCAGTGTCAGATCTGCAAGAAAGCGTTTAAACACAAGCATCATCTGATTGAACACAGCCGCCTGCACTCCGGAGAGAAGCCGTATCAGTGTGACAAATGTGGCAAGCGCTTCTCACACTCGGGCTCGTACTCGCAGCACATGAACCACAGATACTCGTACTGCAAGAGAGAGGCGGAGGAGCGCGAGGCGGCCGAGCGAGAAGCCCGAGAGAAGGGTCACCTGGAGCCCACGGAGCTGCTGTTAAACCGGGCGTACCTGCAGGGCATCGCTCCGCCCGGATACCCAGAGCATACACCGGAGCCTATCCTGAGGGACGGCCTGAACGGGAGCATTCGGGAGCGACTCAAGGAGGTGGAAGGAGCGTTCGTGAAGATGGGCCGGCGAGACGAGGAGTTCGAGGAGGAGGAGGAGGAGAGCGAAAAAAAAGCATGGACACCGACGGGGACACCATGAGGGACGAGGAGGAAAACGGCGAGCACTCGATGGACGACAGCTCCGTGGACGGCAAAACCGAATCCAAATCGGATCACGAGGACGGCGTGGAGGACGCGGTGTAGCCGCTCATTCGTGCATTATGCAAAAATTAAAAAAAGGAAAATAAAATAAATGAAGTTTTAAAATTTGTACAGTATTAAGGCCTAAAGTATGTGTGGTGCTACCATCCTAAAATCACGTGTTCCATAGTATTTATAGCACAAACTAGTAACTTGTACAAAAATTGCACTCTGCTTCTATAATCACTATGAGAATAATAAAATTATTTGCTGATGTATATTTATACAGTGTTAAAAAAGCATCTGCGGCTGCAGGGGATCAGTATTTAAAGCGTTTTTTCTGCCCTCGCCACACACTCTTTTAGGCCGAGTTCATGTGAAGGACCGTAACAGTATTCCGTTTGCTTTGACGATTTCGAGTCTTAAAGAGACTGTTTGGAGAGAGAACGACCATTCGACCGGGACAGACAGATGGACTAAGCCTTTGGACGGTTGTTGCCTTATATGCAAACCTGTTAATCAGTGCGTTTCTAAAGTGCCAACCCTGTTCAGTAGAAGAGGATAGAGCTGTCTCTCTCCGATCAGCACGTTCTCTCCGTTAGCACAACAGCTCTTTAGTTTACAACGACGTTTGTGCAATTTTGTTCTCAGTATTACACCAAACCGTTTTGCAATGACAGAATTGCATCCTTTTATTTGTAGGTTTAAATAACATCTTATTTATGTGGCCCATTTTGTATCTCCTGATTTTATTTATTTCATACTGTACAGTACAGTATTATAGTTCTTCAATAAATAGATCTATTTTAGTAAAATGGAACCTGGAGTTGATGAGAGCATTTATTGTGTTTTGAGACATTAATCGTGAAATGCAAATTTTCGATTTCATTTCAGTTCATTGTTTTTGTTCTTTTACTTTCCATTTACTGGAAATTCCAAAATTTGGGAACTTTTGATACAATATTGTGAGAACACTGTATTTTCAACTGAAAGAAGAAAAAAAAACTGAGAAAAGAGATCCACTTTTATGTATTTTGTTGAAGTGGAACAGGGACAGTTGAAATTTAATGTATGATAATATCATGACTGAAAACACACAGATCTTTCCTGAAATGTCTTTGTAAGAGTATTATGGACTTTTTAATTTGTAATTTCTCTTGGAAATGACCATGCTCAAATAAAAGTAGCCAAATTAAAGAACTTTTCAAGAAGGCGTGTGCATGTGAGTGAGCTTGTGGAGTGAATTATCAAGTGTCGTCCATATATTCATGTGTTTTTGTTTTAGAGGACACTCGCCGCTTCAGTTCTGGCTTTGACTCTATGAGAGCGGCGGAAATCGCACCTTTCAAAGGTGATTCTCAGCCTCCGTCATTAGATATTCCTACCGCTTCACAGCCGATGAAGGCCGAGCAGGTTTTCAATGAACTCTTCAAATACAGAGCAGAGAACCTGTCGAACAAAGCCAGAGCGAGACAGACAGAGAGACAGAGAGACAGCTTAAAGTGTCTTGAGTTCCTACAGCATATGCATATGAAAGCACAGATCAAACGCTCTCTCTCACACACACACACACACACACACACACACACTGAAGACCGGATCTTGCCCCTAACCTCACCCTAACAACACATTAGCAAAATAACAAAAAAAAAAAAAAAAAAATAAATAAATAAAAGAGAGAGGAAGATTCCACATCACAATGGCTTTCATCTATTCAGTTTTTCAGTTTCAACCTTGGCATATTAAGAGAACAATTATAGCAGAATTGAAACTGTGGTTAATAATAATATAAATACTTAGAACTTATGTTTTATATTTATGCTAAAATGACATACAGTATACATAGAGGAGAACTGTCACAGTTTAGTCCAGTGAATAATTATCATGGTGGTTTATTTTTAAAAATCAATTCCTGTATAAACAAACCACACACACACACACACACACACACACACACACACACACACACACACACACACACATAATAAATTAATAATAAAATAATACAAATAATAAAAAAACTACTAGAAATTTGCTGCAGAATTATAGAAGAAGTGTGACATTTATTGGGGGGAAAACTGCACAGTAAAAAAAAAAAGCATTATTGGAGTTGAGTTTGAAATGTCTAAAAAACAAACAGTAGATTAAAGAAAGAAAAAGAAGAAGAAGAAAAAAAAAACTAAAGCTGTGAACAATTTTGACAGCTAGTGCTGGTCTTCCCCTTACAGTATATTTGTACCAACAAAGATAATTTGGATAAAAAAATGAGTTTTGTGCCTAAGAAAGAAAGAAAGAAAGAAAGAAAGAAAGAAAGAAAGATAGAAGTCATAATTCCAGCAGTCGGTAATGTCAGCCAGTTCCTATATTTGTGTAGAACAGCTCTCCAGTGTTAACTCTTTTTTGAAGGATGTGTGTTTCTGTTGTTTTCAGCTGTTGCTGTTATTTTTCACGTGTTTATTGCCTCTTTAATTCATGATGATGAATCAGCCGTGCAACACACACACATTTAACCCCAGTGGCTAAAACTTAATAAGACATTTTAACCCTTCAGAGTGTGAAGTTACATCCAACCCTTCATGACTGGTGACCTTTGACACTTACCCACCATTTATTTGGGCATTTTTTGCTTTTATTTAGATTAGTCAAGATTCAACTCGTTGCTTCCCACAGGGCTATCGACTCTGACAAGCCTCACCTATATGTTTATGTGACTTTACATGCTATTGTGTTACTTATTAATGACAACATGAGTTCAAAATGTCAGAAGAGGTGGTGAATTACAGGTTTAATAAATATTACAAATGAAAGGCCTTAATAATTCTGTGAATCATTTAAAAGACTCAGTCACACGTCCGCTCTGCTGTTCTTACAGTACGTGTGTGTGTGTGTGTGTGTGTGTGTGTGTGTGTGTGTGTGTGTGTGTGTGTGTGTGTGTGTTTTGGCGGGTGTGTTTTGGCGAGTGTGTTGGTATGTTTGGAGTTTCCGCTGTATGATGATTCACTGCTGCTCTTTCAACAACTCTAAAAACCACCAATACAAACACAACTCTCTCTCTCTCTCTCTCTCTCTCTCTCTCTCTCTCTCTCATGAGCTCATATTGCTGTTGGCTCTCAAACATCTTTCTCCTGCACGGCTTAAATCTTCCAATGCAAACATCATTCTTGCAGATAATATAACAGCACACATACACACACTGAACACTGGGCTCTACGCAGCACAGCCTTACTGTAGACAGCATATTGTCATCTCATCAGTATCAGTCCATATGAATGATTTCTTAAAAAAAAAAAAAAAAAA
Source organism: Cyprinus carpio (assembly GCF_018340385.1). Lineage (NCBI taxonomy): Eukaryota > Metazoa > Chordata > Actinopteri > Cypriniformes > Cyprinidae > Cyprinus > Cyprinus carpio. Next base: position 4,996,213 of record NC_056577.1, read on the forward strand.
AAAAAAAATTAATAATATAAGTTTTTCTTTGGTCAAATCTTTATGATTGCATGAAAATATTCAATAAGGTTAATAACAATAAATGCTGTTTTCATTGTGTTTATTATTAATTTTTTAAAATATATTACAAGCATGGAAGCGCTTTAAAGTCAGGTTAAATTTGTTAACAAAAAGCATTGGGTATCAGGAACGAACAATGAAAGAACATTTTTACAGCATTTAATAATCTAGGCTAATGTTAATTTCAATAGTATTGTTAATATTCGTTCAAAGTAGATTTTTACACTTTTTTTGTACAATGTTAGTCAATTTGTATAAGTATTAGCAAGTAAAAATCATTGCTAATCTTGATTAATAAATGCTGTAAAGATATCGTTCATAACTATGCGCATAAAAGCCAATATACTAAAAACTTATAAAAGTTAAATAAAAAATATAAAAAATAACAAATAATAATAAACAATAAACAACATAAGTAATTACTACATTTCTCCATTTTAAAAAAATTACAAAAATTCAAAAAAATTAAATAACTTTTATATTGAATAATATTTTAATCATATACATACAAAAAAAAAAATATATATATATATAAAAAAAGTACAGTATATATATAATTTTATATTCTAAAATGTTTTATTATATATAATATTATATAACATTATACAAAATTATGTGTTAATAAATATGTTTTACACCAAATTCAACACGGTTCATAGACAAAATGTTCTAGAAATTATCCTAACACACATTATTTCTGATTTATCCTCAAGTTTTGCTTGACTCAGACTTTTGACCTAACTCAATTATTCATGTCTCCCATATGCTGCCTGTATGTGTGTGTGTGTGTGTGTGTGTGTGTATGTGTGTGTGTGTGTGTGTATGTGTGTGTGTGTAGGGCCTGGCACTCACACAGAGAGACGGTTCAATGTCGTACAGTCAGTCAGTCAGACAGATGAGCAGTGAGAGGCCAACAGCTGCTCTGTCCAGAGAGAGACACACACAGAACACAAATCATATAAACTCAAAACTACCAGTGGCTTAATCCATAATAAAAACAAATTTTAGGTAAATTAATGTAATATCTTTATAAAATTAATAGTTTTGCTCTTTTTTTTTTTTTTTTTTTAAGGGGAAATTTGATGTGATTTCAGGTTTTCCTTTCTTTTTGGAGTGTTACAAGCTGTTTGTGAATAGATAAGATCCTTAAAGTTGCAGAGACTAAAGTCTCAAACCCAAAGAGATATTCTTTATAAAAGTTAAGACTGTGCCACGCCCTCCTAAAACATCTCGTTCTAACACGCCCCCACATCTCTACGTCACCGTGTGGGAAGATTTGCATAGTGCCGCCCAGATGTTCACGCAAAGAAAGAAGGAGTAACATTGATTCTCGCTGTTGCCACCGGCTCCATGTCGTGGAGACACTGCTTCGTTGTAAAAGCGAAATTACTTTGGCCTTCCCAAAGGGGAGACAACTAGAAATCAGTGGTTAAGCTTTATTTACAACACTGTTCCAGAACAGTTCAGCCCAAATATTCAGATGTGTGCAGCACATTTTATGGAGGACTGTTTCCTGATCCTGGAAGAGAAGAATACAATTCCGTCTGTTCTGACTCACAGTCTGTAAGAAAGTTTACATATTTAAAGAATTTAGCACTGATGATTCAAACGTGATTTTTGAGCAGTGTAAAGCAGCACTTGTTGTTTGTTATTTCTCTGATCACAAATGCAGACATGGTTTTATGTTTATGCTGCGTGATGCAACGCAACGTGTAAAAACACAGTATAAGTCATTATAATCCACAATTATGTCCCCACTGGATGCAACAAATGTCTCGTTTGTAATGGGTTTTAATGTTTTCGTCTTGTCACGCCGGTGTCCTGACCGGGACACGCATCACAGTATGGTGAGGGGCATAACATTTCCGTAAGATGTTTGATGCATTCAGCCAATCACAACACACTGGATAGCTGGCCAATCAAAGCACACCTCGCTTTTCAGAACGATGAGCTTTGTAAAAAAAAAAGACACGTTTCAGAAAGGCGGGGCACAGAGGAGAAACAATAATTTACAGAATGTGAAAAATAATGTTTTTTTTTTTAACCTTAAACCACATAAACACATTTCATTACACCAAATACACAAAATAATGTTCTTTTTAGCAACATCATATGACCCTTTTAATAATTTGTATTTTAGAAGTTATTGAGATGTTTCCATGAACTTTGACCACGCAAGTAGTTACCTTTTAACCTTTATTTATTGCTGAACACACTAACGTGCACATGCACACATTTACATTTGCCTTGAACACACACTCATACATACCTACACTAACAGCCTATTTGGACTATTCGTTTAAAAGAGGAGAAAGGTAATTATAGGTTTTGCCAGTACATTTTATGGAGCCTTTGATATGCAGAAACACAGATTTGAGCGGCAGGCAGCACGTTGTGTGTGTGTGTGTGTGTGTGTGTGTGTAGCTGAGTGCTGATTAGATGCCTGATCAGGGCTCTGACTGCAGGGTCTCAGCTGGGGACCAGGAACATCCTTCATTACGCGTTTCCAGGGGAGTGGAATTGTGCTCGCGTGGGGGCCTGTTGCAGGGGTTATAATCATATCTGTTTAGATTAGTGGTCAGTTATCATGGCATAGATCCCCCCTTCATAAGGTGTTCACATATACTGACTAACAGTCAAAGCAGCGAAACTCACTTGGGCCCAGGACAGAACCCTGATGGACACCGTACCACTGCATGGTAATGTAGCTGAAACAATCATGTGACTCCACAGCTGTCTTTCAGCATAAATATGCAACAGTTTAACAGTCAGTAATTTAGACTTAACATCCTCATACTTACTCTTTAACTTGTTCAGCGTTTATAGGCCGACTGCTGCCAATTTACTCGACGGGTTGGCATAAACGAGTGTGTGTTATGAGCAGGCTGTTTATAATAGACTCGCCACCGTTGCCCCTTGCAGGCGGATAATTGCACGTTCCGGTCTCAAAATGCAAAGCTGAATGCGATCAGACCTGTTTTAGAGACATGGAAACCTATGCCTTTTTTTCATCTTTCCTTCTATATGTAATTTTTTTTTTTAAGGCAAGCATTCACACACAGCCGTTGGGGATTATGCCTAATGACAGAAGTTAATTATATAAAGTGTAATTTTTAAAAACAGTTCATGAACTGCAAATTATAGTTAAGAGCCCCTTTAATGCTCTTCATGTTAATTACATGTCTTAATATTGCATACAAAATAAAGGATCCAAGGAAAAAAAAAGATAGGGAGAGAAAAACAATTTGTGAGTACATTAATTTCATTTATCACTCTGATTAAAATGGTCAAATAGAGTGTTTATACAGTTTTTAGCCAGAGACTTTACTAAGCTTTCACTATGCAACTGAATACTAATACAATTATACAGTTTTAATCATGAAAAGTCAGTTAAATCACAGTAATTTTACACTTGATGCAAAATATTCAGTTCATGATTACATTTTGAAAAAAAAAGAAAAGAAAAAAATGTGTTAGATAATATCATAACCACAATTTGATATGAATTTTTCCTTAATTCGATCCATCTAAACATCTGAAACGACTTTTTTCAGCTGACGTCATCAATCCCCCTCATTTTGTAACCACCTTTCATGTTCACATCTCTTAATAATTGCATAACATCAGAGTCAGCGTTTGATCGAAGAAACATGCAAATGCCACACGACTTTCCTCTTTCTGTAAAACGAATGTCTCTTCTGCTCAATGTAATACACAAATGATATCTGGCCAGCGTTCGCACTTTGACTCATATGCAAGCAAACCTCCGTGTCTCTTGTCATTTGTGTGAAACAGAAACTGACACTACAAGTCTAGTCGAGTTCATTAGCCTTCTCATAATTATCCTCCTGGCTCTTTGGAGAGATTTCCTTTTTTTACTGATCGGTTATGAAGTTCGACTCTTGAGAGGCAAAGAGACTCTTGACTCGCTCAATTGAAATAAAAGAGGGAGAAAAAGGTCCTGGCCATTTTGTTGCTTTGAAACCTTAATCTAGAAAAATTCAACTTTCCTTTATCCTTTAATACCAGATCAAAGAGCCGAGAGTGAACCCGATTCAAACCCGTCCATTATAGAGGAAACAGCAGAAAGGCTTTGAGAAAGTGTGAAACGTCCTCACACAAAAGAAAAGGTTTGGAGGCTCAATTACTCACTTATTCACCGGCCTAATTTTATGCGTGCTTCATTTGCATGTCATTTTTGAGGGTGAGGCTGAAATTTCGCCCTGGTAATTACCCCGCAAATACATTAACGACCCCGAGAGCCACGCATCCGTCTACATGCGGCCTCCGCCGGTCGTGTCGTGGCGGGAAGCGGTCAGGATGCCATGATCTTTTTGATGTTGGTTTTTCTTTGTGGAATTGCTGCAATCTTTTGAAAGATTTGTGATATGTTAAAAAGACTCGGCGGATTCTGTGTTCGCCTCCTGGTGAGCTCAACTTCAAATGCCTCGCTTTTAGACCTCACTCACCGTCTCCTGTACGGCATCCGTCTTTGAAGACCTGTGAAATGTGATGTTTCAGATCTGGACTAAGTCCAGGACTGTCGTTTCTCTGCCTTCTCATTTCAGGCGGTTTTCTTTTGGAAATGTTTGTTTGCGTTCGTGTGGTGTCGACTTGTTTAATTATTTCATTTTAGTGCAAATGCCGATTTGGCAAGAAGCCGCTTATCGATTATGAAAGAAGGCAGGGTGATTAAAACAGCGTGAAAAACAAAAAAAAAAAAATAAACAGGAGAAAAGAGAGGAGGAAAAAAACAGCAGCTTTTCCTTCAGAGTCAGAGACCACCCTCGGCTCGCTCACTTGTAATCATCTCAGAATTTGCTCAGAAACACTTGCGAACTTGTGTGGGAGTTGTTTTTACTTCATTAAAAGCAGAGTCTAGAGCCCACGAGAACTCTCACGCTGCAGAAACGAACCCTTACCACAAGAAAAACAACCGGGAAAAATACAACCACGTCCTGGAGTTCCTTTACAAGTTGACAAAATCTGAATCCTGGGAGGAATCGCTGCCGAGGGAGGCTGCTGATTGGTTATTTGTTCTTGGAGGATGGACTTCGATTGGTGGTTCAGAGCTTTGTGTCTCACCTTTATAATCGTCTCAGTACTAGCAGAGAGAATCATGGGAAATGTGGGTGAGAGAACACTGCCACTCCTAGTTCACATATTTAACCCCATTTTTTTTATATATGTATATATATTGAAACATACTGTGAGCTACTTTGAATTCAAAACTGACGACTTCAATTGACCTGCAGAATTTAATTAATTATTCATAAATATTTTTTATAGTCTCTTGCTCACTCTTTATTTGATCAGACTGACATATGCCTTTTTTATTTTAATTTATGTTATTTTATCCAAAATGGATTATAGAATGCAAACTGTTTTAGTTCCAAGATGATTACTGATGACACTCGCTGATTTAAGCATGCAACTTGAGATCATGTGACAGATGAAGTCAGGTCATATGACTGTGTTTGTAGCATGCTGCTCTCTAAAACAGGTTGGCCTGCTGTTTCACTATTTTTTCTGAAGTAGTATACAGTATACAGTGTATTCAATTTTAAATAAAGTCTCTGTCAAGGAAAATCAGCTCGTTAGCAGGCTAAAGCAAGATGCTGATGGATTTGTAGCAAAGAACAGCAACAAGTAAACAGAAAGGATGAAGATCTGCAACAAACGATGCAGAGAATGAGGACAACTGATCAGATGACACAAACGCATGCAGGTATTTCTCTAAAACTCATGCAACTGTTTGTGTTTATGTCGTAGTGTTGTTGAAAACACACTAAATAGTGTTTTCTTGTATTGTATATAAGCAGCATGGATTTGTATGGATAGTTTTTTTTTTTTCTCTCTCTCTCTTTTTTTTTCACATTTGACAAATAGTGATTCATGTAAATGGATTATATGACCATGTCACTGTAAATGAGAGCGACTGAACTTTTTTTTGGGTCACAGCTAACCAGTTGAGATTCAGTGATCTAGTGATCTACTGTGAAGTTCACAGGCAAAACTACATCTTGACAAATCTCCTGTAAATGACACACAAGCAATATCTACTATCTTGTGCAACTTTCTGTACCTGATTAAATAGGTCAGGTCAAATGTGATTGGACCGGACATTTGATGACAACGATGATGATTTGTTGTTGACCTCAACATTGGTCAGTCTTTCTCCTTGGGATGGTCATGGGTGACTCAAATGTTCGTGCCCAGAGGGACAGCCAGTCAAAGTCACAGTGTTTGTACGGGTGGCAGGTCACTTGTGGCCGGAGGGAAGATCTAGTCTTGAATCCATATGGGTCTTTATGAGGTTTATCTGCTCATGTGCTGTTAGAGCAAACCTGACATGACCGGACATGATGTTTCGCTGCACCTGACCAATGGGCATGTCTGATCCGTGTTACATGTCTCATGATTACAGTGCATGACCCGTCTGACATCCGTAAGACCCTCGTAAACCCACAAACTGCCAGCGTAAGATCATCCTGTCTTGTCGAGGTAAAGCCCGACCCGTGACATGTGCCAGCTCAGGATGATGAGGGAATGTAATGTCCTGTGACACGAAAACTGATACAAAAAGCATTTAAATCAAATTAAAAAAATAATAATTTTGATCCATCTTAATCTGGTTGGAATATTACTTCTGAGCATTCTTCGGTTGTGTCCCATCTGTGACGATATGCATTTTAATCTACTGTGAAATCTAATAAGAACAAAAGTTACGACATCTCGAGCCATCTTCTCGATCAGAGGTCACTGAATGCATTCAGAAGATGAATCCTGTAAAACAAATCACTTCTGATCTGCTGTACCTTCATTAAAAGATGGATCACTTAATCATTTCAGTGAAAAAAGAGACTATTTATTTATTTATTTATTTATTTAGTATTACTGTAGTACAGTGCAATAAATAAATAATATATTATTTAAGAATTTACACATGATGGCAATAATTGTTTCACTTTCTTTTAATCTGTGCATATTAAAATATAATGTATTAAAGTAATGTTTTGACTATAACAGAATAAACTCGTTCATTTGCGGCTATTCAGGTTTTAGTGTTTGATTCTGTGTCAGGCGCTTTATTCTGATGCCTGCCTTGATTTTTATTGAGTGTGTTTGAGAATCAGTATGAAACAGTCTTTGTAGTGTAAAGAATTATTAAGATGATTAAATAGATTGCAGTTACTATGCAAAAAGATGCAATGCAAGAAGAAAGACCAATCAGAATTCAGTAACATCTTCAATGCTGAAATATGATTGTCAATAGATTTTATATAATCACATATAATCTTACATTTCTTAAAAAGTAGGTACAAAAAAAAAAAAAAATCAAATGCATTTCATTAATTAAACCTTGAAATGAAATGGTTTAATTGTCATAATGCAACAAAGGAAAGAAATGCTTACATGTTTTAATGGGAATCACTGTAGAATTAACTTCTCATAATGAGTTCAGTGTTAAAACCACCAAAAGCTCTCGGAAACACAGATCTTTGACTGTTTGGTTCAGTGGTTTTGGGTGATGGAGATATCTGGTTAAGTATCAGAGGAGAGTAAGTCAGTCCAATAGTCCTGAGAATAACATGCTTTAAAAAGATGTTGTTAATTTGTAAATTCTCTCTTGTCTCCGATGGGAAGACGCTGGGGAGTCAGAGTACAGAGCGTTCAAACCGCGGTGCCCGAATCCACTTAAAGAGCCACTCACGCCTTTAATATGTAAATGAAAGGTATGCAAAGATCTGATGCTTTTATTAAAGAAATCTGCCCCGAGGCTCACGGCAGCCCCACTGCTACGGAAACACAGTTACACGCCGAAATAAACAGTTGTTAAAAAGGATCACATGAGTTTGTATCTGGGAAGATGAAAAGCTAATTGATATGAATAATTTATCGTGATGCAATATTTTATATAAATCAAACAGGAGAGAGAGTGAAAGCAAATATTTCACATATTAGCAGGACCTCCGAATATTCATAAGAAATGATCTGGGTGTCGAGCTGCCGCTCTTTAATCTGCTGTCTGAAGGTCAATGAACTACATTCACCGGCTGACACACGGCGAACTTTCAAGAGCTATTAGAGATCCATAAATGATTCAAGCACACCGCTGAATAAAATTGTCTCATTTACCTTTATAAAGGTCTTCAAACACACACATCATACCTACACACACACACACACACACACACACACACACACACACACACATTGATGGAGGTGAGGATAGACTGATTTAGTCATCTACATCTTTAAAGACCAGAGAGATAAAATCACATCAGTGCATAGCGGAGAAAATGATTAGTTTTATCAAATGTGATTTGACAAGATGTGGAGAATTATAAAATAATCTTTATTCAGGTCTCAGCCTGTTGTTATCAGAGCCACTTTATATACACACACGCGATCTGAAGTTAATTTTGCTTTTTCATAATTAACGGCATGAAGACTTTCTGGGCGTTTGAGTGTTTCTGGAGCTGAATCAGTAGATTATGGCTTTGGCAATGCCAAGGCCATGGGTTTGATTCTTAGGAAATGGATAAACTGGTATAATGTACTGTAGAGTTTGAATGCACTGTAGCTGTGGCTAAAAGCGTAATTATTTGGTTATCCTTTGCTTTTTATTCAAAAGGAAAACGTGTCAGGTTTGGTGTGTTAATGGATCAACATCCTTCAAAAACAAAAGACAAATCATTTTATTCCAACCATTAACTAACATAATAGCTGATTGGATGTTATTCCAGGATCATCAAAACTTGTTTATTCTACCTATTAAAATCATGTTAGTCGCTACAGATTTATATTGTGGTGTAGCAGGTAGATTTAGTACTCTTTGGCATCGCATCCGAGATTTAAACCTGCAACCTTTAGGTTATCAGTCAACCACCCATGTTTACAGTTGAATCTTCACATTTTTAATTTTTTTTAAATAATTAAACACAGGTTCAGCCCCTGTATCCTGTGGTTTAATGCTCATGGGAATCACTTCTGGGCTTTGAACCTACACCCTTTAAATTACAAGACAATCAATTTACCCATTTGCAATGTTGAAGCCGAGCTGAAGTTTGCTATCACATAATTAACATCATGTAGAGTTCGAATCGTCATTACCTGTTTGTTTGTTTGTCTTTCCTTTTATTCTTAAATAATTTACTACAGGCATCAGACCCTGTAACCTGAGGTTTCGTGCTCATGGGAATCAGTTCTGGGATTTGAACCAACAACCATTAGATTACCAGTCAACCACCCATTTCCACTGTTAAATCAAAGCTGAAGTTTGCTTTTGTATCATCGATGGCATGTAGAGTTTGGATTTTCGTTATTTGTGTTTTCTCTTCACACTTTATTCATTGAATGCAGGTTCACACCCTGTATCCTGTGGTTTAGTGCTCATGGGAATCACTTCTGGGATTTGATCCTACCTTTAGGTTACCAGTCAACCACCCATTTCCACTGTTGAATCAAATCTGAAGTTTCCTTTTGGCATCTTCGATGGCATGTAGAGTTTGGATTTTAATTACTTGTGTTTTCTCCATGTTTTATTCTTACATAATTGAATACAGGTTCAGCCCCTGTGTTTAGTGCTCATGGGAATCACTTCTGGGACTTTGGTTTGCAAGCAAACCCTTTAATTGTGGATTGAGTCACCATGCACATGTCTGGACTTCAGAGCATTAGGCTGATGTCAGGAGGAAATGACATGTCCAAATTGTCCAGCAGAAGTGTCCGTTTCAGATAAAGGAGTCCATTATTCTCCACGAGTGATGGCTTGGACAAAGGCAACTCTTATAGTGCTGAACTTTTGACAGCTATGTTCGCTTCTCCAGAGACTTTGGTGTCTGCATTGCAGTGGGTGAATTCCTCGCATTTCTGCGTGTTTTCTGCACTGATGATCCTCTATAAGTGTGTCTTTGTTCAAGCCCTCCCATGGAGTGCCCTCCTCAACCCCAGACCCTTGCCCTGCAATGCTTCTAAAACTATTCACCTCCGTCCCCCTCATGAATGATGCGTCTTTGCGCTTTTGATGGATGAGGGTCTCTTCTTCACCCACGGTGTGGTTTGGAAAGCAGGGATGGGTCGTGTCATTATGCATCACATCTAGATGCTCAAGGAATGTGTCATTCTGGACCAGCTACTTATGTAGGCGACTGCCATGTTGAACTCTGATGGAGTCCTGCGTGAAGTCAGGATCGTTTACAAACGTAGAGCGTGTTTGTTGACATGGGCGTTTGTGAATTCTTGCTATTCACCATGACGTGATTCGAGAAGTCTCAGGCCACCAGGAACTGACCCACTCCAGACTGTTGAGACGTGGAGCATCTCACTGGACTTGGAAATGGATTCTTATTTAAACATCTGTGGTCTCTGGACTGAAACACCATTAGAGGATGGAGAACATTAACACTCGCATAATTAATTCTTCTTTCTTCTTCTTTTTTTTTCAGAGTAGACATTTTAATTCTGAGTTACTATCAAATTATCCAAGTGTAGGATATTTTAGGAAAGACAGGAGAGATGTTTTTGGGCTGAGTTTCTATGGTGCGGCCCACTCACTTTCCAGCTCCTTAAGTGTTTATTAAAAAATGCCACTCCTCTCTGCATTATTTGAGAAACAATTTGCTCAAAAAAATGAAAATCTGTCAGCAATTACTCTCCCTAAGTTATTTATTCTTATTTTTAGAGATATTAATGCTACTCTTTTGCATGCAACAGTTTACTCTCCAGCTACAAAAAGAACAAAAAAGCATTACAGTATCTCACTGCAACACTTTTAAAAGTGCAACAGCTTAAGAGATTTGAGAGGAAAACAATGATTGATCAAATTTGGGTCTATACGTCAGCAATTATATAACTTCGAGAGACTTGTGTAACACCCACGATGTATGGACTAATGATATGGTGCTTTTCTGCAGCCTGACTGTATGAAGATTCTTCGAAAAAAAAACCAAAAAAAAAAACCAGCTGTTTCAAAGAGAGCAAGAAAACACGAAGCCAAATTTCAGTTTGTCGTATGTTGCAAAACTCCTCGGTTCAACGCTTTTGGCCGTGTTGCAGGTTTTGCAATCATTTATTACAGCTTTTCTTTTCCGTTTATCCGAGTCATTTATAAAATGTTTTTGTGGCTCCGTTTTAATTTTCCCGTGTCTGGCTGCATAGCATTCCATTAACGTGCGGTAATTCGTAAATATGAACGTGTGTCTGGTGACGAGGTTCTCAGCTAAACAGAAGTGATCATGTGTGACAGGAAGGAGCCTCAGTCATTCACCCGGCCCTTATCCCATCAAATGCTTTTCACATCAAGACAATATTGGAGCCGAGTGCTGCGAACTCGCCGAGGTCTGTGAGCTAATGCAGGGTGAAGCCATGCCGTCTCCCCCCGGAGTTCTTTGTATCCTGTGCCCACCGTGGCACCGTATGGGTCCCGTAAGGCCTTTTACAGATGCACGCCCCATCCTCGGAGAAAGGGAGGTGCCGTATGTTCATCTGTGTGTAGACACTGATAATTCAGGGCTGATCTCTCGGCGCTGCGGTAATGAGGGTGATTTAAAGAATGTTCGCACATCTCTGAGCGCTGATAAATGTTATTATTCATGCACAGGTGCTGCTGCGAGCTGCCTCTGAATGATAATTAAGATAATCTGTCTCTTTCTTCCCACTCGCCTTTCACACGGATCACTTTGTTCTGCACTTTCTCTGCTCTCAATAGCAGGCGCTGCGGCGGCCCGGCTCTGGCCCGTTCTATTGTCTCGTGCCTTTTCCAGCACAAAACCTCACCAAACAACTGGGACTAAACGTATATTTTCCCTCGAGCTCTTCCTTTGCAGAATACGTGCCAAGCTGATTTCAAGTGAAATGAAGAAAGTGAGCAGTCCTGCGGGACTGAGACTGTGATATTGTGTGTACACAGAGCTGGGATACGCTTAGATTGTTTGTCCTGTGTGTGCATCTGTATTTTACTGTTTATTAGCCAAATACAGATATCTGAGAGAAGAAACCGAGTCTTACTGTAGCGTGGCACTAGGAACACAAGGTCAAGGGTTCAATTCCCAGGGAATGCATGACATGATAAAATGTGTACATTGAATGCAATGCAAGTATGTTTGGATAAAAGTAATAAACGTAATTCTCAGAGAGTGCCCAAGGTTCAAGAGATCTTAGCTGCATGCAAATATCAGAATTGATTCAGTTGTTTCTCCTAAAGTTCATGTAAAAAGCAGCTCAGGAGTGTGTTTCCCAAAAGCATCGTTTGCTACTATAACTATGGTCGCAAGTTCAATCGAACTCTATTGTTTACGACGGAACTTGCGGCTTTTAGGGAAATGCAACCAAGAGCAAGATTTTGAAATGTTTAAGTTCATCTTGAGACTTGATATTAGCATATCAGAGTATAGTTTGAAACAGCGTTGTGATCTTTTCTGAAACTCTAAAAGAGACACGTGAAATTATTGAGATTGGTTTCTTGGGAAAAACATCTGAAAAGGAGATCTCAGCGAGCCTCCGTTTCATTTCATTGCTGTCTAGGAGAAACAACTGCGATATTAATACAATCTCATTTCTTATTTTGCTTTCCTGTGGGTTTTAACCTACAAAAGAACCAAAGACTAAACAACGTCTTTGCTGCCTACAACATACAAAAAGAGCAAAAGCTAATTGCATGTGTCTGTCTAGAGCCATTTTGTCCAATGCTTGAGTGCATTTAGCATTAACTAACACCAGTGTGTGTGTGTGTGTGTGTGTGTGTGTGTGTGTGTGTGTGTGTGTGTGAGTTAAGCTCGAAAGGTTAGAGTATGTGAAGGGTTTGTGTGTAATTACCTGAAGTACAAAGGCTCTTCCCAAAGGCCCAGCGAATGGAAGTGTCTACTGTCAAACACCCTCATTAGAAAGCAGCTCCATATCATTAATCTAAATGAAAACTCTACTGCAGACCTCAGCTGAACAGGTTTGTAAACAATTAAGTTAAAGCTAAATAGACCTGTCAAAGCTGAACAGGGTTCATGGCTTCTCTGAAAAAGCTTGGAGAGCGAGACAGCCACTCTTTCCCTGTAAGAAGGTCTTTTAAACACAAGACCTGTTGATGAAGTCCATTTGACTCAATTTGGTTGTTTACATCTCTTGTAGCTGTTTTATGCATTTTTATGAAATTTGCAATCTGGCTTGGGTGGAAATCACTCAAAGCAGGACACTCTGGCTTGAAGAACTTCTGTGTTCGACCATCCGAAGCATGTTTTCGTCAGGTCTTGTGTGTGTTTGTGAGCGGTGATGATGTGGTTGTGTTTAAGTGCGACTACAGCTGTGTCGTCTCAACGTGACGCCTGTTTACAGGAGCCGCTCTTCAGCAGACGTGTGCTCTGCTTTTGTGTGCAAATGAGTTGTTTTGTTCATCTTTGGTTAAGTTTGATTTGCTGTGTCTGTGTGCTGATGTTGAGTTGAGTAACCGTGTGATCTCTGCTCTCAAGAGGGGAACAGGAGCACCAGGAAAAGCTTTTCTCAGCATCTCCAGCTGGTTTTCATGTTCCCAAACCTACAGCAGACCGGATAAACTGACAGCGCTACTGTGAGTTAGACACTTAGGAACATCAGCGGACAATCCAAGCTGGAGTTTGCGTGAGGAAATGTCAGAGTTAAGCCATATTGCATGTGAATGTGAACACACCCAGCAATGCAAGCTTTATTTTGAACATCATTGGATTCTAAAATGTGTCAGAATGCAATGCATAGAACAGTGCGTTTGTTTTAAACACACTTTGAAATGTTATTTATCAAACACCTGGATATTAATCACCAAACATGTTATAATTTGCTGGAATTTTATTGCTTAATACAGTGCTTTCAATGTGAACTGAAAAGTCGCCGGAAACTAGTTGTGTTGGACAAATAGAATGAGATGTAAAAAAGAGTAGGGAAATAAAAATGTTTCATTCAAGAAATCACAAATATTTCAAATGTTCCTTGTTGAAAGAGTCGTCTCGGTACGTCTGTTCTTGTAGCGCTCACGATGACTGTAACTTTCCTCAATAAAACCCAGATTTCCCTTCTGAAAGCCGGTGAATGACATATATTTAAAGCATACCTTCTGGCTACCGTATGCCCTGAAATGTCTTTAATAAGGATGAAGGAGCTACTAGTAAAGCTCTGCTTTTAAATTAGAAATGACCCACTGCAGTACTGACTTCACGGAGGTTAGAATTAAACACCACACATCCATCTTTTCTGATGTCTGCAGTTAAAATCCTGATTATAGCAGCTTCAGAAACATTGACTCCCAGTGAAACTCTACACAGGTTCTGTGTATAAGATCTTCAGGCCTGCTGTATCAGAGAGCTAGAATTATCATCTCATTAACAAAGGAATATGAGTGTCCTATTCTACGTATTTCACCAGATATATGAATCAAATATGTAGTACAGTATGTAATGATATATGTTTCAGTAGTCTGCCTCAGCGACGTCACATGACTTCACTACATTGAAAAACATGTTATTGCAAAAATGCTAAATTAAACTTGCAGTGTAGACAAAGAATGTGGCTAAAAAATTGCAACATATATAATTTAGTTAATTTGTCACGTTGAAAGTGGAAGATCATGTGCCTTGCATTGTGAAATACAGTATTCAATGGAAATCATTCATTCAAATATTGCATGCACTTTATACAGCACATTTGAATGCTTTGCTTTTTCTACAGAGACTTTATTTTTTATTTTATTTTATTTTTTCTTGGACAGGGCAAGACATAAAACATGCTTTTTTAAAAAGATTTTAGTGCAGCTGTTTGTTTTGGAGTTTAATAACCAGTGTTGGTGTTTCAGAAGCTCTTTGTGATATTTTATTCACTGTTGTATTGTGCATCAGGTTAAGCACGTACAAAGTACTGATTATAATCTCAGTGTGGCGTGTTGAGTACATCTGTGTGTGATTTAGGTGTTAACTGTATTAAAACAACCTGAAAGTGTGCGCTGGAGCTGAGCGTTGCCAGGTGTGTGTGTGTGTGTGTGTGTGTGTGTGTGTGTGTGTGTGTGTGTGTGTGTGTGTGAAACTCAGAAACCCACTGCACCTAGTGTCAACCTGACCACAAACTTTAAAAACATGCACAGAAACTTTCATGCAAGGCAAGCTTTCATGTTGGCTTGACAAAGACATGCCTGAAAGTATTAAAAAAACAAACAAACAAAAAAAAAAAACCTTTGAAATTTTACATTTGTCGTGTTCTCATGATGCTTTAACAGTACCTAAAGTATTGGATGTTACAATTGTAGATTCTGGTTCTGATTTCAAGCCAATTTTGTTTGTACAGTAACCATTTGTTGATTTACACAAATTAGATAGATAGATAGATAGATAGATAGATAGATAGATAGATAGATAGATAGATAGATAGATAGATAGATAGATAGATAGATAGATAGATAGATATAGATAGATTTAGCGACCCTAATCAGGATCATTTTCAAAGGCTCCAGAACTGTGATAAATGTGTGCTCGTTTCTATCCTGAACGCAGAAGTTTCCAAAGACAGAACGACCCTAATCAGGATCATTTTCAAAGGCTCCAGAAGAAAGGAATGTCTTTGTTTCTGAGTGAAATGAGTGAAATGTGGGGTTCTCCGAGCGTCTCTGTGTACAGGATGTCCCTGAGACTATTCTTGGCAGCTCTGGGTTGAAGAAGGGGGGGTTTCATCTGGTTTAACTCAGGCATCTGCACTGGTTCGAGAGGCTCTTTTGTTCTGGAGTTTTGATTGAAACTTAAAGAGTGCAGGAAATGCAGATACTCCTGGATGGGACGATGCTCGCTGACGTGATTGGATCGCCGGTGCAGACTCGTGGACTGAACCACATGAAAGCTCTGGAGATGAGAGAGATCTGGGGGCCGTTAAAGAGACGCACCCGCTTCTGGAGCTCATGGGTTCAGTCTTCATGTTCAGCCACAAGATGCTTTTATTAATGGCACTCATCGTTGCATTCAGGCCTGGTTTTATTCTCTAACGTTTGTTCTTAAATTGTCTGTCTTCAGCTACATCAGTTTTTGATGAGAAACCCCCTTAAACATTATAACTCAAGTTTTTTTTTTCATTGAGAAACTATTTGAATGCTAAGTACAGACACTTATTACTTTACTAGCGCAGAGAAGTTGGGTCGCTTTGTGAAGTTATCACCGCGAGCCGCATATTTGTGGACCTTAACCTTGTATAGAGTTAAATTGGGTTAAAGCGCCATCAGATCTATTTTCAGAGGTTATTCATCAGCGCGGAGGAACTGTCTCGTTTCTTCTTAAGTGTCTGGCTGATCACAGCTCTGTTTGAAATGTCTCAAGCTTGAAGTGTTGGAGATATTAGTCATTATTAAAGTTAACCCGATCTGAGACTAATTTACTTAATTGTTTAGAAATGAAACACATTACACTATAAGTAATTGTACTGCAAAATGTTGTCAAATTATTATTATTATTATTTTGCAATTCATTTTATGGTGAAAAATGGTAAAAGTCCCTTCAAGACATGTCACATATGATATTATATACATTGTTTTGTTTTTTTCTTATTTTTTTTTTTTACCAGTTATGTATTTTAGGGTGTTTTGCACTACATTTTCTCTTAATATTTATTGCATTATTTAGTGTCATGTGATTTTTTTTTTTTTTTTTTTCTTCTTCTTTGTTTATATGACCTTGTACGCTGTCTATATACGTATTAGCCATGTTTTATGGACAGGCCACTTTTCATAACCTTTAATTCATAATGTGGCTTTCAATTTTGCAATCTGTATAAATATTATGATGTTAATTGGTATGTTTTAAATTACAATGCAGATTTTGGTAGTTCAAGTAGAGACTTACCCATGCATATTTATTGAAAGAGAAGAAGAAGAACTGCCTTTATGTGATTTTTGTAAGTCTTCCTTGAATGTAAAACATGTTGTATTTGCTTTCAAAGTACATTCATAGACATTTTTTTATATTAAATATTAATTTGATGTAATTACTTTATTTAATTCTTTTTTTTTTTTTAAGTAATTATAGAATTTATATTCTTTTTTTTTATTTTTTTTTATTATTTTTTTTTTATAATATTGTATTTAAATTATGGTAAACAGTTCTTTGAAATATTGTTATATATAGTTATATATTGTTATTTTAAATCTTATTATTCTCAGGTTTGCCATTAATGTTGCCTTTACTGCAATAGCATATAAATAAACAATTGAATAATTAAATAAATAAACAATGTACAATATAATCCCAATATAACAGAAAATATGACACAATTATATATATATATATAAGCTTTTTGCAGTGCATTCTTGGGTTCCGTTCCCCAGCGTATAGATGCATTTTATAGTATAGATGCAATGATGATTTGGCAAATATTTAGCCAGTCATACCTTTATATATATATATATAAGCTTTTTGCAGTGCATTCTTGGGTTCCGTTCCCCAGCGTATAGATGCAATGATGATTTGGCAAATATTTAGCCAGTCATACCTTTTGCTGTAGAAGAGTCTACAGTGCCTTGAAATGCTGAACGAAGCACGGAACACACTCAAACCTCCTCCGCTCTCTGCTTTGGAAACGGTCCTGATATAACCATAATGATTTTCTTTAAAAGCATATTTTTTGTGTGACTTCCAGCCGTCAGGTCCTGATTGACTCATCTCTCGCCCAGTAAATCCAGCCTTCCGTAATACTGGAATAACAAACAGCAAACGCAAAGACGCTCTAATGAAAATGCTATAATTGACTCTGTTGTGGGACTTTATCATTAGTTGGGGCTTGATTTGGAGCCATAATCTGCTTTTGCTGGTGGCAGCCTCTGTGCTAGCGGGTGAACGTGCTAATAAAGTAGCAAGCGCTAATGCTCAGCTAATGCACTTGTAATGGTCTTGTTTGAAAGCTGGAAGCTTTATCATTGTGTTGCACAAGAGCCAACAAATCTAAAACCTTTAACAAGAAATAATTAGGATCTGTTTAAACTATGCGACGCTGACCATATTCTTAAGACGCGGCTAAGCTTGTTAACCACCGCGGATGCAATTAAAGGCTTTAAGCCTGCTAAACTTAACCAGGAATTTTATTACCTGAAAACTGATTATCATTCGCAGGATTGTGCTAGTTTGATGCCCACAAATCAGAATCAGAGCTTAATTTTTATTGTTTACACACACGAAGAATTCGTGTAAGCTTCCAGTACAGAAAGTACAGCCATGGTGCAGACAAACATATAATTTAAGTGAATAAAGTGAAATAAAACACTAATAATAAAATATAGTATGGTTATAAAATACAGAGAAAAAGGAAATATCAGTAGACAGAACTGACAAAAACTCTCCTCGACGACTTCCATTAGTGACATTAACAAATGCGGCTGCATTATATAATGTTTAACAGATCGTTAGTCGATGTACATCCAAATAGATAGAAATGTCAAGAAACTTTGATTCATATATTTCACATGTATTCAAATCTGCATGGACTAGTGATCTGTTAAGCATTAGGCTGCATGATATTTGTTAATGGCTTATTAATGAAAGTTATTATGAAGTGTTACGCAAGTTCTTTGCATAATGGCACACGTTTAAAAAATCAAATTATGAAATAGATCGTTATGACTTTGCTGAAGTTGCTGTGAAAAACACAAACATGTGATATTGATGCTCTAAACATCTAGTTACACTAATGAAGTATATCAGTTGGTGAAAGCATTGTTAATTACATATATATGTAATATATTGGATGTTGGTGTATTTGATCATATTAGTTTTATAAAAAGCAGTAAGCTACTCAAAGCTGTGCATTTTACCAGAGTGACTTATTGCTTTATTTTAACATCACATGAAGTGTTTTGTTTGGTTTCGGTGCGTCTCTGTGACTTTAAAACTCTCGCAGACGGCGTGTCATTGTCCCGTGCAGACAGAGATTGAGCTAAAATTAGTTCAGTCTGCGTATTGAACGTGTTCCGCCGCTCTCTTTAATTCCTTCAGAGTTTAACATTAAAAATCAGGTCAACCTTTAAGATTTATGAGCAGAAGAAATTAATGGTATGCTATTTTTACGCTGAAGATCGACTGTTAATTTGATATGACCTCAGTCAAAGGCGCCGAAACAACAAACTCTCCTACTTCCAAAGACAAACGCAGGGTCCCCAGCGCCGGCGCGCAAATGAGCCGATCTGAGGGCCCGGCTCTTATCTGCATTCACACACACACACACACACACACACACACACACACACACACACACACGACTGCGGCTAAGGCCTTTATGAAAACAACACCACTGCTTCCTGTGACAAGCCACACGGGGTTGATTAAAGCAGCATTTCACTCAAAATCAAACTTCTGCCATTATTTACTCCCCCTCTAAACCTGTATGCTGATATTTGTTTACATAGAGAAAAAAAAACAAGTTCAGAAATGTAGTTTATTGCACTAGCTGTGCCAAGAGCTCGATTTCCAGCGATTGCATGAACTGATAACTGATAATGTAAGTCACTTTGGATAGAAGCATTTATGTTGAACACGATGTAAACAACTGACCAGCAGCATATGTGTTTGTGACAATATTAGAGTGAATAAATATATTTGGTAATACTTGAAGCCTTTATCTGTCATGCATTATAAAAGTATTTTAATGCATTAATTACACCCTATAATGATCTCATGAATAACTTTAACCACAGTTATAATACTTACTCACTCACTCACTGTTACACCTTTAGAAAGTAGAATGCATTAAAACACACGATAAACAGCTCATTTCAGATATAATAAGGAATCTGCAAATATTATAATGCATTTTAACTTTGGTGTAGCACTTTTTATTTTACGATGTTCTTGTTACACTTACTTGCTATAGTAAAAACAATCAGTTATGCATAATTATATGCAATTAACCCTAATCCTAACCATGTAGTAAGTAAATGTAGTTAATTAATACTCAGTACTTAAATGTATAATTACACTGTAACAAGGACCCTGTAAAATTAAGTGTAACCAACTTTAGATTCAATTATTTATGAAAAGATGCAATGCACTACAATATACCTTATGATATATAACTAATAATAATAGCATTTTACAATAAGTTCCCATTAGTTAATTAATGTGTTAACTAACATGAACTAATAAAAAGCTATATATTTTATACAATATGTATTAGTTGATGTTAATTAATAAAAACTCAACTGTTCGTTGTTAGTTATTAGTATTAGTAAATGTTGAAATTAACATTAACTGAGATGAACAAGTGCTTCGTGCATGTTAGTTCATGATAACAAATATAGTTAACGTATGTTAACAAATGCAGCCGTATTGTAAATTGTTACCTTAGAGTAATGAACTACTAAATCAGTGGTGTGTCCTTCACTACTGTTTCTAAACAAGAGGACTTTTTCTCCTTTATTGCTCTGTTTCTGCTCTTTTTTTGGTTTGTCTGTGTTCAAAAGGGCTGCAGACTTTTGAGTGGACTCCTTCAATAGATCAAAACGCCTCCATCTGAAGCCTCTCTCTCTCTCTCTCGCTCTCTCGCTCTCTCTCTCTCTCTCGCTCTCTCGCTCTCTCTCTCTCTCGCTCTCTCGCTCTCTCTCTCTCGCTCTCCCATAATTCCTCATCTTTTGATGTAGGTCACCTCAGCTCTGCTCTGCTCCCCTCTCATTCTAACTGAACAGGCTGACCTTTGCCCTTTCACTCTCGACCCGCCGCTGTTCATCTGAAGAGGCTCCTGTGGCGAGTGCAGGTTTTGCGTATCGAGGGCCGTCTGCTGTCACGGCTGTAATTACCTCAGATTTATGAGCGCTGAACAGCACTATTTAGCCATATCTCTCTCTCTCTTAATCACCAAACATTTGTCCAGCATATTCTTCTACATGTCATACACTGATACATATTTAATGAAAGCTGTGTCTTCTCATTACAGTCGTGCGTGGCGTTTCTTTTAGAAAGAGAGCAGATGAGAGTGTTTACATCGAGAGAGAAATGAAACGCACTGAAAATGCACCGCAGAATAAAACAAATCTGGATATAGTGAAATCTGACTTTGTATTATTTTATTTATTTATTTGTTTTCAGAAATGGCGAACATTTTATGTTCAGATCATAATGAGGTTGATTTATTGGTAAAATAAAAATAGTTTATTTGTTATTTTGACCATTTATTTATTTAAAATTGATCAGTTTATTTTGCTTTAATTTTTGTAATTGCTCCATTATTTTCTTAGGAATGATTACCCCAGCATTGTGTATGATTTTTGTTACTTTAGATTTTATTTAATTATTATTTATTTTATACAATTACATAAATTATGCTTAAATTAGCATTAAATAAAAATAATACCTGTATTCACATTACAAAAAAAGTCCTCTTTAGATTATCTTTCCTGTTATAGTTATTTTTTTAAATCACTAGCATAAAATCATAAAAATATTACCTTTATGCTTACATTACTTTTTTTTTTAAAAAAAATTTAATAAATATAAAAAAAAAATAAAAGTCCTGATTTTTGTTGTAATTAAAAAAAAATAATAATATAATTACAATTTGTTGAATTATATAAATATAATATATATATATATATATATATACTAATATAATATATATATATATATATATATATATATATATATATATATATATATATATATATATATATATATATATATATATATATAATTTTATTTTATTTGTATTATTTTTTTTTGTAATGGTTCTATTTTATTGTTCTATTTTACCATTTAGTAAACATTTAATAATTACTTTTTTTTTCTTAACCATTTAGATTCTCTTTCCTGTAAGTTACTTTTTTATCACTGTATCAAGTCATACAATTATTTATTTTGTAGCATAAATTAAACAATAAATCTAGTACTATTCACATTTTTTTTTTTTTTTTTTTTTTATATGCAAAATACAATATATTGTTTCATATAATATTTAAAATTATAATTATAATAGTTTCTTGGGGTGAATGTGTCATGACAGGTTTGGTGACATTCGCCCGTCAGGTCAATCAAAACAAGCTCTCTCTCTCTTAACAACAAAGCAGAATATTTACGGTAAATAAATGATTAACGTTTAATACGCAGAGGTAATCACCGCAGTCTGAATGTGTCAACTCTATTCTCCTGTTTGCTGAAGATTCGTTACTGGAGGCCACCTAATTATTCACAATAATGCTTAATTAATATGCACAAAAGACGTGTGCTCCAAAAAAAAAAAAAAAAAAATGTTGTTGATGATTTTTTAATTTTCCAAATGATCTTCATCAGTGCGCTGTTAATTATTTGACCGTTTTAGGAAACAGCAGGCCTTTCACTGCTCTGCAAAAAGAAAAGGACAGAATTGATTATTAATGCACGACAATAAACCAGACAAATCAAGCACGTAATCTTATCTGTGCCACAGTTATTGTCATAAAATTGTTTGTCTGAAAACATTCGGTTGCCAGATTTCTTTAAACAAACAAAGCGACTGATTCTACAGTGACACGCGCTCATTAATATCTGAGTGATAATTCTGATTGGGTGAATCTGAGCCCTAAATAACTCTGGGATGGTGGCGTTTTCTCCCAGAATCCCCTGCTGTGTAAATACACAGCGTTTAATCAGACGGCTGTGGGCTTAAAGCTCACCTCGCTCTGAATCTTCATTTCTTAAGTCTTTAAGTGTGATCCTGAAAGCTGGAGCTGACCAGCACAGATGAAGACAACTTGAGAAGATTTTCCTCCACCTTCCTGTTCACTCTTATAACGCTGATCCTATTGAGTTCCCAGAAGCCTCGGCCCTGAGCGCAGCAGAAACAGAGCCAGAGAGGAGAGCGACACGGCACAGTGCACACTGACAGTGACGTTTCAGAGGAAGTCACGTTACCAGCTGGAGTTGCTTAAGGACTTCTTAGTGAATCAAATATTAACTGAACATTTCTATCTCACCATCATCAAAAAATTACAAACCAAATTAAAAAAAACACAGCATATAACGTGTGCTTGTTAAATATCAGAATATTTTTTTTTTTAAACATCAAAATATTACAAACAATGAATCATATAAATTCAACAAACAATAAGTTGATCGAGTCATTTGTATATTTCATTTATTTTTTTATTATTATTTTTTTTTCTCAGAAATACTACAGATATTATTTATCTGATATTTGTAATGTTTCTTTTAAAATAACCCCCATATAGCATACATGAATCACCTCGTAGCAGATCTATACAGGTGGAGCTGGGGAAGGTGGAGGGTTCTGAAGCAAGCTGCACTGCTACGGCAAGCACTAGTCATATATCTGAATGTTGAGCAGCGAGCTCATTGGTTACCGATACAGGAGAGAACCAATCAGCTGTGCCATGTGATGATGATGTCATTAGGTCAGATTGGGTCAGATCTATCGGACTGCACCATCTAGAGTTTCATGCCAGAACTGTGTGTGTGTGTGTGTGTGTGTGTGTGTGTGTGTGTGTTTCATACATACATTTAACATATTAAAAGCTGCAATGACATATTTTCAAATTTTTCATTAATATGAATGCATGAGGTATTTGTAAAGTTTGTAATAAAGAAAAAAAAGTGACATCTATTATTATTATTTTTGTTGTTTTAAGTGCTTCCATAATTCAGACACATTGGTTCATGTAAAAGTTAGAGAGATGAAGAGGTTCTGCTGGGCAGGACTGACTCGTTTGTGTGTATTTTTCATGAATATTCTTTTATTTGGCGGTATAGGAAGTGTTTGATGTAGGCTCTTAATCACACACGCTGTCATCCTGCGTGGGTTTTCTCTCCTGCATCTTGGAGGCAGATGTTCTCTTCTATTTAAGGTTAGGATGAAGTCTCGCTTGGCTGCAGACGGTGTGCAGGCCAGACCACAGGCCTGTAGGTCCAGGATTCGGGACGTCTCGCTCGCGCCTCTGATTGGCTGCTGTCTGGAGGTTTGACGTTCTCTGCCCTGCAGCAGTAATTTGTCTTGCAGGGATCACCACACTTTGATTAAAAAATCTTTAATCCGTCCGGGCAAGCTGCTGAAATCTAGGTGCGCAGAGAAACTCCGGAACAAACCACAAAAACAGCAGGCAACAACCTGCGGACACGTTGTTTTCATCCTCACTAAAGTCAGTAAAATCACAAACAGCTTCCTCGAAGCGTCTCACACTTTGAGAATAAAGAGCTCAGGAAGGCTGAGAATGAGTGAGAGGTCAAAAAACAGGACAAAACTCAGTTCCCTTTCAACCGTGAACAGCATGTCCTCTCATACTCAGACACCACAGGACTAGAGATGTGCATTTGTTCATTTTCACATCAACTGCTTGACCGATAATGAAGCCAGCTCTTTTTTTTTTTTTTTTTAATATAATTGTCATTGCATTGCTTTTTCAGAATCACACAACATAAGTGATGCAATTTTAAAATGTCACATCAAGTTACAAATATTAAATAATTTTTAAATAGTTGTTTTATGGAAGCTTTTTTTTCCGCCACATAATGAAAAATAAATTAATTAATTAATAAACAAAAAGGTCATTGTGACTTTCCCCCATCAATTCTGAGTTTATATCTTACAATCCTCCCTTTTTTTTTTTTTTTATTACAACAATAGTCTGAAATATGTGATATTATCATGCAATTACGAAAAAAAAAATCAAAATTGCGAGATGTGAACTCTGTGAAAAAGCTGTGATAAAGGTCAGAATTGAGAGGGTTTATTTCCCTCTGTGATTTTTTTTTGTATACGTATATATCTCACAATTCTTTTTTTCTCTCTTCTCAGAACTGAGAAATAAAATCAGATTTGCCACAATAACAGTTTATGTATTAAAAAAAAAAAATTAAAAAAAAAATTATTATTATTATAATTCCATGGCTGAAATGTGTTTTCCTACAGTACCATTTTAATGCAAGAATGATTGGGGGGCAATCACCAAAAATCTGATGATGCTTATCAATAAAACATTTCCGTCTTGTATTTTCTCCCCCATACAAAATAAGAATGAATATTTTTCTAATTAAATGCATGTCAATACACTTATCAAAATAACAAAAGCAGTCAAATGTCAAAAAGAAGTGTTCAAAATGTGCCCTTTAACTTACAATCTGCAAAGCAAAAGTGGAAATCCAAATTATGCATCAAATAATGTCTTCTTTCATTCATAAATGTGAAAATGTGCTGAGAATCGAGCAAATAAGTTGTAACGTGGCTCAGATTCAGACAGGAATCATGTGTTCTTCTGTTGATTAAGGAAGAACACAAGACTTCTTCACCTTGTCACCTTTGCTTGTCGAAAGCAAAAAATGCTACGAAATGCATCATATTTAGTGAGAAAGTGTGACGTGCTCCCACACAACAGACACTATTTTTGGAATCGGCAGCCCAAAGTTAGTAAGAAACAATAACTGGATTCTGTTCAGCAAATATGATTCATGACAGTGTTATGTCCTCTACTTTAGCGCTGAGCTCTTGCCGTCCCGGACCGAAAGTCCTGCCTCTCTCTGAGCAATCAAACTCAAGGTACTGATCGAAGTCACTAAAGATATCACACAAATAAAGATGAGGCTTTGTTTAGACATGTTCAAATGTTTCTAAATGTTTTCAAGATCCTTGCTGCCACTTTGCAAGTATGTCCACATGGAAGGAAGGAAAGATTTTAGTAAACTTTTCTGAACTTCAGACTGACAGAAGATTATGTTCTCTGAAAAACACATACACACACTCTGATTACAAAAAACACACACACACACACACACACACACACACACACGACTATTTCCAGCCTGTTGTTGATTCAAACAGGTGCTTTTGGATGGAAACCTCGAGATGGATTTGAAAGTCATCAAATTAGGAAAAAGTGCAGATATGATGTTCTATCAAGCACAAAATATATTTAGCAGTTATTCAGTAGCAATATTCAAGAGCGGGACTTCCAACATTTTCCATTTCCTTTCTCTCTCGTCTCAACAAGAAAAACAGAGAGAGAGAGAGAGATGCAAGCTTCTCGCCCAGAGTCCTTTGCAGCTCATTTTCAGATGGTAATTTGCCTTAACCAAAGCAAACTCAGGGAGTGTAAGTAAGTGATTATTTGCATGGCTGACACTCGTGCAGCGGCCTGTGGCTCTCTGACAACACTCTGTCCAGTCTGAGAGAGAAACACAACCGCTTTCAGCGAGCGGAGGTGAAAATGTGCGCTGATTTTCAATGCTGCTGTCTTTGAAGTCTGTTTGTATTTAGACACATGCGTGAAGCACACAGAAAGCCTCTGCACAGGCAATCTTTAACCCTTATTTGCATCATTCCATGATATGCAGCCAGAGAGGCGTACGCGGTCGAACAAATGTTGATCAAATCCTCATACTGAAGAAGATACATTTAAATTCATGCATGCTTTGCTGGGAATTTGTGGACAAATGCAGGCCTTTCTCAGGAAACGGTGCAGCTTGTGTCTGAAAGTTTCAAGAAAATGTTACATTAAGTCTGCAATTTAAATATGTATACTGAAAAAAAAAAAAAAAAAAAAAAAAAAAAAAAAATATATATATTATATATATATATATATATATATATATATAATATATATAGATATATTATATAATATATATATTTGTTGGATTTACTTTGAAATTTATTTGTAATAGATTCTTATTGATCACATCAAATTTTTTTTTTTTTTTTTTTTTTTACATCAAATTTTTTTTTTTTTTTTTTTTTTTTTTTTTTTAATCTTTTTACAATAATATATAAATTAAATGATTAACTGGTGTCGTTACAAATTTTTGGGTGTGCATTTATATATATATATATATATATATATATATCTATAATATTATATTTATATATATTATTTATTTTTTATTTTTTTTATAAAATTATAACGTGTTTTATTTTATTTTATTTTATTTTACAGAGATCTATAAATGAATAATAACCTCATGACATTTCCTAAAAAAACAAAAACAAACATGTTTTGTGCCAAATGTGCTGCATTCAAAATGTTTCAGGGCTAAAGGTCCGGTATCCTAAAATACATTAGCAGTCAGAAGAGACAAAGCAACACATATAAACATGAATGTATTTACACAGTGGTGCTTGCACAGCAGTGTGTGTACAGTATACATCATAAATGTATTTGTGTATGCACACATATAAATGGCTGTGTATCAGATCAAGGTTTGAGAAGGAATTAAGACTTTTCAGACTAACAAAGAAGTCATTCACAAGTGTGTGTGTGTGTGTGTGTGTGTGTGTGTGTGTGTTTGATGCTGTCATTCTTAACCAAATCAGTAATGACGAACAATGTGATCAATGAAGGTTTAAAGTGAATTAAAGCAGCTTTGGCTTCAGCTCTGCTACTCGACACAAAGAGTTTCTCCGGTCGGGCCGAACAATACGCCACTCTCTCGTCTCTCTGACACAGCCATTTATCAATCAGCGGCGGCCACATTGACAAGTGCTTATTTAATAGAGACTGACCTGGCTGACAGCAAACCCCACGGACGCACGATACAGAGCCATTCATCAGCTTCAGCTCCGCTCGGTGCGTCTGCAGCACAGGAAGTTTGCAGGTGCTGCTTCAGGAAGCTCTTTCACGTCTGAAGGGAAGCGGATTATGATCTTCAGAAAGATGCAGGGGCCAAAATTACCACTCGCCATCACTGTAGGAGTAATGGGAGTAAAAATTAGCCTTGATGCTTGTTTACAGTGACGAGCATTTCTGTCGTCACCGAACACAAAACTTCTGCATGATCACTCATAACCAGACAGAAGATATCTGAAGTTTAATATGCTGCTATGTGGGGAATTTTGGACCAATGAGATTTCACAGACTAACCTGCACAGCACTACGGAAATAAAATCCGATTGATTGGCAAAACGTGGCTTGTTCTGTCGGTTCGATAGAAGCCTCGTCTCTTATTGCTTTATCAAGACATGCATGATTAGAACACAGAGTTACTTTAATTGCAGCAATATTATTTACAATATAAGAAAGATAGTTTGACCCTCACTGTAGCAAAGTGAAAATATGATGAACAATCATGATGCATCATGTTTTTGAAGCAGGTGCAGTTTTAGTGAGAAGTGGAGATGAATTCATCTTATATATGAAGCTATCAGCCACATAGATCCTGTTCAGAAACCTAGTGTGTTTCCTATGTAGGTGGTGTTTTAAGGGATCGTTGCATATCATGCATCTGTTGTGGAAAGAGAAAGAAAAGAAAAAAAAATACAAATATTCAATACAGGATCAATAAAAGCAGTTCAATTTAATTAAAAATTGACTTTTACCTGACATTTGATCATTCTCTGTATATT
The DNA here is from genome assembly GCF_018340385.1 of Cyprinus carpio. NCBI lineage: Eukaryota > Metazoa > Chordata > Actinopteri > Cypriniformes > Cyprinidae > Cyprinus > Cyprinus carpio. The sequence goes on from NC_056577.1 coordinate 5,024,566, forward strand.
TATGTTTATGTATTCTGTGCTAACTCTTCGTGTGCGAGTATTGTTAATTTGACGATACGCAAAGCTTCTGCTTCTGTTGAGGTTCCCAAGCAGGACATTTACAAGGTTTTCCTTGAGTTGAGCTCAATTTAAAGTATTCCACAAATATATTGTGCAGCACAATTGTTTTCAACATAATAATAATTAGAAATGTTTCTTGAGCAGCAAATCATCATATTAGAATGATTTCTGAAGATCATGTGACACTGAAGACTGCAGTAATGATGCTGAAAATACAGCTGCGCATCACAGAAATAAATTACACTTTAACACACATTCACACAGAAAACAGCTGTTTTAAATTGCAATAATATTTGTGAATTTTAACTGTTTTTATCGTATTTTTAAACACAAATGGTGAGCAGAAGAGACTTTATAACATCTCAAAACTCAAAAACATTAAAACCTCTTAATTATTCCAAACTTTTGAAAGGTATGTACAGTATATGATGGTTAGCAAATGTCATTGGCAGGTGCATACACTGTAATACTATATACTGTATTGCATATAGTGTAATGCAGTGATACATGAGCACATCCGATGCAAAAATCACAAGCATCCTCCACAAGACGGAAAAACAGGCCGTGTCCTCACATCCGTCTGTAAAGAGTGACAGATTCAAAGGGACGTGAGCAGAGGGTTGTGACCAGCACACATCGGATTGTCAGGCCAGACTCTCGGAAGCTTTGATCATGGACAACTACAGACTGAAGAAGTCAAAGGATTGTTCCTTTTGCCAGAGGCGATCTGGTACCGAGAGAGCGAGGCATACGGAAACCCTCACGAGTGAAAAGAAGAGACGCTTCCACTGAAGGCCTGAAGAACAGAGAGCCGATTCCCCGCAAATCAGCTCTCCACGGGAGACACGGAGAGAGAGAGACGCCGCTGATAGGATAGAAGCAGACAGACGGGAAGAAAGCATGCGCCACATCAAGCGCCGCTGACACTTTGAACCAATCAGAGCTCGGGATGCGGCCAATTCCCACAGTACGGCCGGCCATGAAGGTACACAAAGGTGCTGTCACGCATCTGATGCTATTAGAGAGGAATAATTTAAAGCACGGAGACGGAGGGAGAGAAAGAGAAACACAATGCCTATTCTTAAACAGAGAGTTTCTTTGCTTTTGTATTGTTGTTGGGAGGGGAGGTGTTTAAGGAATAGATAACTGTCTGTTTCACTTAGAGTTGAAAAATAAGACGAATGGGTGATTGCTTTTTTATTTAAATTGTGAATCGTTCACAATAAGAGTGAGAGCGCATATTAACCCTCATGTTGTGTTCTGGTCATTTTAACCCGTAGATGATTATTTATTTATTTTATTTATTTTTTCCTGAAAGTACTAGTTAATGTTATCACATTGGAGTAAAAATCTTACAGCTGACACATCTTCCTTTGTTACACTTCTGGTGGTCTTTTAATGGTCAAAAATGACCGGCCTACAAAACTTGCTTCTAGATCTCTTGTTATACTGTTATTGCTTTTATCACCTTGTTTTCTTTCCATTAACACAAGCTTACTAACCCGTTTTTGGAACCGAAATACCACAACCCAAAAAGACCTAAACTCACAAACCAGGTCTACGATCTAACAACTCCAAAAACAAAAAAAATTTTATGTGAAAAGAGTCAATTTGACTCTATGGATGGCTGTGGCATGTCGGCGATTCCCACACAACGTCATTTTGTTTGTAAATAGATTAATGCAATGGGGTTTGACAGCTGTGATGAAGGGGGACGCTTTCAGTAAACAGCTACTTCAGTTTCATTGTGTTTCTCACACAGATGCATCGTGTTTTCAGAAGTCTTGAAATATAATGTAAAAGTTTAGACCAGTGTGAAGATGCTTAAAGTTTCGCCCTTCGTACTTATGACTGATCATTCTGGGATATTTCTTCAATAACAAACCTTTTTTGCTTGACTTCGTTTGGTGTTGGTCTAATTTCAGATAGAGGCCTAAATCGAATGAACAGAAATCAGCATCCGTCCTCTACGCATCAGAGCAAACGGATACATTAATAATACACAGACTCTCTGTTATTACATGCTAAAAATGCTTTAACATTTCAGATTATTTCCAGAAATGGCACAAACTTTTTTCCTCTCTGAGCTTCTTCTTTGTGAATACACATGTATGTGAGCTGCAGTGGTGCTGATATTTTCATTAACATGAGGACTTTGAGCAGAGAGAAGAGTATTTGCGTGAAATGATGCTCGCAGTTGCAAACAGATTTGTCCCTTGACATGCTGCACTTAAATTTAAAAGAAAACTCTTTTATGATGAAAACACCAACAACAGCAGCAAAATAAAATAAACTTCTTGTAATACTTGAAGGAAATGGCTGTTTTATTAGAAAAAAAAGAAGAAGAGCAAATGAGGTCTAAATTATGGACACAAAAGAAAGGAAGAAACGAGAGCGTGTGAATCTCGGGGTTTGATGTGTGAGTGATGAAGAGGAGAGAGTTGAAGGTTATTGTGAGTGTTTATTGACTCGTGGCTGCAGTGATATTACGGCTGTGAACAGCGTGTCAAACCTATGTACACAGTGAAAAATTTAACATGTTATGCATATTTGATCATTCTGTGCTTTTTCTCTAGAGTCCCGCATGAACACGATCAGAGACATGCTGTCGATTACCTCAGGAAATCATTTCAGATCATCCTTCAGTTTGTGAAAAAAAACAAGAAATCATTTAAAGTAACAGCCTTTCAGTGGTCCACTGTAAAAATAACATCAAATAATAAACTCAAAAACATTTAAAACAATTAAAAAAAAAATGAAGGATTAAAATATAGGACAAAGAAATACTATTTTACAAGAAAATACTATTTCAGTTCTTCAAGATTTCATGTTTAATTCAGCATGTTACTTGCTGTTTCTTTGTGATTATTTGTGAAACTTTCTTGCAATTTCTGAGTGTAAATTGTTTCTAAATGTTTATCAGTGTATAAAGTGACATTCTGGAGAAATACAAGCAGAAATGTGAGGCGTGTTAAAGTTTCTTAACTAATTTAATACTAACTATCTATTAATTCTCATATTTTTCTAAGTGAATTATATTTTGGTTGTGTGTTATCGTAAGTGGCTCCGTGTAAACAGTCCTTTCCTGGTTTCCTTGACGCATCATGCAGAAGTCACCGGATGTTTATTCCTCTGGTCATCACAGAAGTTTTTTAGACAATTTATTTATTTATTTATTTATTATGTTAACATTTCTAATGGTTGTGCATTGGAAACTGTATTTTTCACACACTTAGGACTGCACATGCATTGGCTGGACCAACCTGAAATATGCACTTTTTTAAAACAATATTTGAGCATAAAAAATAATGCATGTTTGGGACAGTGCATGTCAGATTTTGTTGCTGATTTTAAATCTAAATATGACAGGAGTTGGTCTTGCATGCTCGACATCAAGCGAACAGGCTTTTCTTAAAAGGGATCATGTTTGATCACGTCCCTAAAATAGAAGTACATTATGTAATTCATTCTTGTTTATCATATGCTTCAGTAAAATATGGTTTATTTATTTGGCAAGGTGTTTGGAGTTTTTTGTGATGTATAAAGCATGCTTAATTTCAGATATTTTTCAGTGCACATCAGTGCTGAATGTAGCAGCATGTGCTAACAGGGCAGTGTTAAACCTTGACTCCGAGTCTGAAACATCTCAGGATGATGATCTCTGACATCAGGGTCACGGAGTAAAGATCTGTTAAAGTCTGAACACCGTGGCTTCAGTGCGTCTGCATATAAAGCTCCCTCGGCTGAAATCAATAAGCGTTTTGATTGGTTGCCGCTCGGGGACGATGTCAGATTATTACCAATAAAGAGAATTAGATCAAATGATTTTTGACTTTGAAATTTATCTTTAATCCAATCAGAGATAAAGTCATCAGTGAAATTGCTGTTGATTAATAAATGATATATTTCACGGCATTCGTCCTAAGTGCCTCGCTCGGCTGCGAACGATCAGTTTTATGACTCAGTCAAACCTACTGATTTCATTTTCAAATGACTATTGAGTGAAAGTCTCGGTGGAGCGAGTCGACAGCACCATCAGTAATACCTTTCTGCACGTGTCTCGTCTCGTACAGCGCTTACGCTTCCACACACATCCATCCATCTTTTGATATGTTTGAAAAGCGCCATCCTCTCGCCACTGCACCTGTGTGTGTGTGTGTGTGTGTGTGTGTGTGTGTGTGTGTGTGTGTGTGTGTGTGTGTGTGTGTGTGTGAGAGAGAGTAGTCAACTTAGCTGGTTTCTACTCAGGAGACTTAACTGAGTTCTCAATCATGGTTGTTCTTTCATAACTCAGGAGACTTAACTGAGTTCTCAATCATTTTTTTCATTGAACTTTATCTCAGATGTGTCTCCCGAAATTCTTCAGGAGAAATAAAAAGAGTCCCGAAAGAGTCACTAGTCATCATCCAGTGCAGTGTAAAGCTTTAAAACGAATGTGGAGATCATTTGTTGAGGAATGTTTGAGTTCACATTTGACATTTGATTACAGATTTTGGCAAATCTGAGCACAGTTCTTGTGATCTCTTGTGACATGTGAGTTTACTGGGGTCTTTTTTCATTGCTGTTTTGGAGAAACAATATAAATATTTTGAGATCTCTTTGTGATTGTTCTTTCTTGCAGGGTGTGTGTCACAGAAATCACTCAAACTCTCAACGAGCAGCACATGAGTGTCTGTGGCTCTGAGATTTAGGGTTAACTGTTTGATTGCCATTAAGAGGTGACACAAACATGCATTAAACAGCAGCATCTCTGGTTGGTGCCACAAAAACACTATTATGTATCGTGCAAAATTTGATTTTGATAGTTTTAATAACTGAAAACTCAACCTTACTGCTAGTGAACTCGTGTATATATAATGCCGTCTTGGACCTTGTGTAGATTTGTTTAAGGTTTTTGAGGATAAGGGGGTCCCAAAACTGCCCATGTTCACATCTGCCTAGTCTGACTGGGTTCTACCAAATGACAGATGAACTTGCATCCAAATAATATAGAGTTTAACTTCCTTTCAGTCTGGTTATTTTTCTCCCATTATAGTGCACAATTTTATGTTTAATTGCATCTTACTACTTGCATTTAGCATTGTTTTTACCTTCAACTCACCACTGATTTACAGTACAAAAAAAAAAAAAAATAATAATAATTAAATAAAAATAAATAAATCAAGTAGTCTTAATACTATGTTGTTTTGGCAATTAGATTTTCTTCCTTCACTAAATGCAAAATGCCTCATTCAGCCAATAAATTCATCATCAACTAAATATTTCTTATTCAGCTATTTTTTTTTTTTTTAGTAACACAACAAATAATAAAAAAAAAAATGTAAAATTTAGTAACACAACAAATAATTAAAAAACATATAAAATGATGAGTTCTTAACATTATAACAACACATATCTAACAATAATGACAAAACAACAAACAAAAAATGTAAACAAAAGACATCAAACAGAGAAATTATAATCCTGTAACAGTAGCAGAATAATTTATTAATTCTACAATACATGCAGTTTAAAATTCTGTGTTCAGACGAATGTGTTTTGATTGGTTGGGACAATATTTGGGGGATTTCTGTTGGTTTAACATGGAGTCTTATGTATTTTCGAGTACTGTAATTCACTTTTGTTAGTGTTTGTTTCTCAAAAGGTCCCAAAAACTGGAAAATATGTAGCTTTATATTTATATATATACATACTGTATGTAGAAGTTTGCACCTGCAGGTTTGTGTAGTTATTTTGCTTTCTTTTTCTGTTACCTGCACATCCATGAAGTGCAGCAGTTTCTCATTAGTTGTGTGATGTATGTGTTCTGTGTTTGGGTTGGAGATCTTCATTTGCATGCCTTCGTTTCTCAGTGGTTTGTTAAGGAATGGAAAAACGAACGTTTTCTCCTCAAACACAACTAATTAGAGTCGGACAGACGCCTCAGCCCCGCGTGACTCAGCCGGGATGTAAATTGTGGACTCGTCTGCTGTCATTCCCATCGCTTTGGCCGTTTCGTCAGAAACCTCTCTAATTAAGCTCAACTTATAGACGTCTTTTTTAAGGTGGCGTGCCGTGATGAGTCTGTGGAATCTCAGCCGAACTGTTTGTGGAAAGTGTCATTTTAACCTTCTGGAATGAAATAATTGGCAAGAGCAAAAGAAAAGTTTGCTTTTGTGGCCTTTCCAAGCCACTTTCTCAACAAAACCTGTTTGATGATGAGCTCTAGTCATTACCTGGTCTGAACGGACCCCTCCGGAGATGACTTTGAACGAATATCTCCGAGGCCTAATTAGAAACACGGCCATCCTTTTGTCAGCGCTCACCTAGAGCTGCGAAAATCGACTCTTGCATGTTAAAAAGCTCCGTCTCACTTTGTCACGACCTTTATCTGAACGACTGCGACGAGCGTAAACGATGCAGCGATGTACAGAACGCTAACAGACGCACCGGCGTTCTCAAAGATGATTCTGGAAAGGCTATTTTCAGCAGCTCAGCATGAGCCCAGTAAACATTACAATCCATCAGAGAGAAGGAGAAAAAAATAGGGTTTGTTTTCACACTTAAAGGAGAGTGTTCTTAACTTAATCACCACCTTGTTTCGCTACATTTGCATATATTTGCATATTAATTGGACTACAGATTAAAATTGGTTTTGTAATTTTAATTAAGTGTCCACAAAGGTATATGATTAGAACTGTTTAAAATACAGGCTGACAGAGCGAGCAGGAGAGGCGCGTGGAGGTGGATTACTTTCAGGGAATGCCTGTTTTATGATAGTTATTTTTAATCTTTACTAGATTATGTGTAAAGTGGCTGGGTGGGGGCGAGAGGGAGGAGCGCAGGGCTATCAAAATCATTCTCATTTTTCAGCGCTCATTTGCCGTTCTGTTGATTTGCCGTACTCGACAAAAGTCCTTTGTAGCATTTCCTGATTGCAAATTAAGAGGGGTCTAAGTATAAAGAACAGAATTTAGATGTAGTGCGTAAGTAACCAAATTATGCAAATGTGTTTATAAGTGCAGTAAAGCATTGAGGAGTAAACAGCGGTGCTGTCCTTGCTGCTCTACCTTGAGAAACCTTCGACTGTAAGCTGTATAGTGTTGAGCACATTTATGTTTGCTCATTATGCATGGTGAATTAATTATGTCTAAGACATATTTCACTGTGGTTGTTGCATTGCGTTCTTGGATTGTTTTCTCCACGAAGGATGCATGTGTGCATTAATTTGACCTAAAAATTGAAATTCAACTTCAACTTCAACTTCAATTTATTCGTATAGCACATTTATACACAACTTCGTCACCTTTTGAAATGTATTTTTAGTAACAACCTTCAATGTAGTGAAGTTCACAGTCAGTTCACAAGGCTTTAAAAGCGATCCTTATTGTTTTGGTTGTTGTTGTTGCTCTCAACATGTTTGTATTTGGACACTGACAATGAAAGACACAATACTCGAGCAAATTGTGTACATTAAGTAGGACACATGGGCAGTTCTTTTATTTTAGTATTTTTTTTTTTTTTCATTTACAGCAGATTTTTATTTATTTATTTTTTACTGCATCTGATATTATTGACTTTACAGACATGTTGTTGCATTGCAATTTTAGATGTTGATAATATATTTATCAATGCTTTAGGTAAACTCACACACACACACACATACACACACACACACACTAACACACACAAAATTGTTTGTAGAAACAACTTTCACTCAGAAATTGCTAGTAAATTTCAGCAACAATTACAATTACAAAAGAATTACAACAATTAAAAAAGAAACGGTTTTAATAACGAAATAGAGAAACTAAAATGGTATTTTCTTGTAAAATGTACTTCAGTAATCTTTGTTTTAATAACAAGTTTGTACACATGGTGTACACTGTAATATATACAGTTGTGCACATAAGTTTACATGCCCCTTGCAGAATATGCAAAATGTTAATAATTTTCACAGAATAAGAGGGATCATGAAAATTACGTTATTTTTTATTTAGTACTGTCTTGAATAAGCTATATCACATAACAGATGTGTACTAGACAAAATAATAACTACATTTATAAAAATGACCCATTCAAAAGTTGACATACCCTTGAATATTAATACGGTGTGTCATTTCCTGGAAGATCCATGACTGTTTTTATGTTTTGTGATAGTTCCTGAACAGTTCAACTGCCTGCTGTTCTTCAGAAAAATCCTCCAGCTCCTGCAGATTCGTTGGTTTTATCATATCTGAACCCTTTCCAGCAGTGACTCTGTGATTTTGAGATCCATCTTTTCAAACTGAGTACAAATGAGGAACTCATGCATAACAATTACAAAAGGTGAAAACATTTACTGATGCTCCAGAAGAAAACACGGTGCTTTAAGAGACGGGGGGTGAAAACTTTTGAACAGGATGAGGATGTGTAATTTTTTCCAAAATTTTGTGACAATTATTAACATTTTACTTATTTTGCAAGGGGTCTGTGTGTGTGTGTGTGTGTCAACGTTACACATATTCTTACCGAGCCATTTCGTTATTGTACTTTCAGTTATATACACATAAGTTTAGAGGAACATTATTCCTGTACTGAATAATCATGCACAATAGAAACATTTAAGTAATCATTTGTCCTTTTCCAGAAGCTACAGGAGAACTTACGGCAAACCCAGACTCTGAGACACTGTTACCTTCAGCCAAAGTTTTCCACCTTCAAAGAGCGTAAGAGACCCTAATGCTCGGTGATCTAAGGCGTTCTCGCATGTCAGAGGAAAACTACAGCTCAATTTTCTGATGCAATTACACTAAAGTCAGACAATCACGCAGGAGAACGTGGATGAAACACAATATTACCGTGACTTTTCTTTGGTGTGGTCAGGGAAGTTTTTGGAAAGACATTTGGAAACATTTTTCTCATAAAACACTTAGCTATTTAAGTGATAGGATCGAGTTTCTGAAGAGATTTCACCTTGCGTTCACTGAGCAACTATATCCATCATGTTAACGCTTCTATCTATCAGTCGATCTTCTGAATCTATCCATCAATCTATTGATCTGCCTGTCGTTTTTTTCAGACTGATGTTGAGAAGTCCATAAAGAAACTTGTGTGTTTTATATTTCTCTGTGGCTTCTTTAAATTGCATCTTCTCGAATTACTAAGCTGTCCTAATCGGTCCAACCTGTGCGTCTCTGAAAATAAAGACCCGCACTGATGTGAAGTTCCATACAGAGCGAGCTCTCAGTCGAACCGTCAGTGTGTGGTTTCCATTCGCTGCCGCTGACATCAGTGAGCTTCTCCTCAATCTCTCTCTTCTCTCTAATTGACCAAAGCCGAGGCTGTCTCTTGTGCTTCTCTGCATGAACATTTCTGTCTCATTAAAAACCCTGCGCTGAAACCCATCAGAAGAGATGCAGTGAAACGAGCTGATAGTTCTGTCTTTAATAACTCTGCGAGAGGAACTGTAGACATTGTGCTGTATTGTAGTAACATTGTTATAGTAACAACTACAAGGTTTCATTTGTTAACATTAGTTAACATGAACTAATAATGAAAAGAAGAAGAAGGAAAAAAAACGTACAAGAGTTTATTAATCCCAGTTCATGTTGATTTCAGCATTAATTAATACATTATACTAATTTTAAAAGTTGCATCTGTTAATATTACTTATTGGACTTGAACTAACAGTGGACAGGTGCAAAGCATAATAAATCCTGTATTGGTAGTTAATGTTAATTAATAATATATTAACAAAACTTAACTAATGAGACCTTATTGTAAAATATTTATTTATTTATTTATTTATTTATTTATTTATTTATTTATTTATGAATTGTCAATGATTATTAAAATATATATTTTATTAACATTTTTATACATATATAGTTTTTTTATTTATTTTAATTTCAGTTTTAGTTATTTTAATAGTTATTTTTATAATGAGAAATGTTGTGTTTGTCTTTGAATGTTATAGAAGTTTAAGTTTATTGTCATACAAAATGCACAGAAATACTATTTCCAGTTATTATGTGAAATATTCAGTTTTTCCAAAACATGCTTTACTGTAAAACTGCGAGAAAATCCAAAACAAGTTGTGTTCCAAATTTGAGGTTGATATTTTGAAAAATTGGCTTTTCAGGATATTGCGAAACCACACGTTTCCACTTACAGTAGAATGCCTTTTCTATTTGTTTCCAAAGCAGTAACAATATGAAGTTGATTTAATAATTACAGATTTTTCATTTCATATCATTAAGGATTGTAGTTTATATATATGATATATAGAATATATATATAATATATATATATATATAGGTTTATATATATATATATATAATAGTGCAGCTGAAGAAGACATGGTAAGGAAGGAAAGTCTTTTCGCTGGAGATTTGTTCCCTGTTCCTTGCATGACTGCGTCTCCTGCTGAATGTCAGAGCAAGGGATCGGAGAAGAGAGTGTGAAACATCTCCTCCAGACTCACCTTCCTGTAGCGATTAACCTGAAACCTGAAAGACAGACAGCGAGGCCATTGTGTGTCTGCATTGATGGATATTTATCCACTTTATGCTGAGCTATTATCATAAATAAAATGCTCCATAAGCAGAACCTTTTGCTCACTAATGGAATTTGTCAACATGAAAGAGTCGTATTGTTCCCGTGTCTTCTCCGTTCTGGGGTCCGGTGCCAAATCCTCCGCCGTCTCCTGCCAGCGCCTCGCGTTAACACCGGGAGCTCAGGGAATCACTTGCCATAATGAAATTACCTCTGCGCAAACAAATAAGGTCAGAGACTCAAGGAGACCTGATTCTGCTAATTAAACGACAGGTTCGTCTGCTCATGAAGGCTGGCAGCGACCAGCATCCCAGCAATCATTTTTATGGATAATTCACTTTTTATCGATCAGATAAATGACTCCACTTGAAGTTATTAAACTTTGCTATTTCTGGAAGCAGTACAGAGAATACCTTGAAGTATCAAGGTTCCCCAAACATGGAGAATGGGAACATTTTTAAATGCACCAAATGATCCTTTTTATTAGTATTATAAATTTTACACTCTCTTTTTTGTGCTTTAAAATTATTATTATTATTATTATTATTATTATTATTATTATTATTTTGTATAAGTATATTGAAATAAATTTTTAATATGTAATATTTAATATACATATTTATATTAAAATATAGTAATATAATATTGTAATGCATGTAATATAAAATTTATTTTAATAGAAGTATTTTAAATAAATATTTAATATACATTTATATTTATATGTATATTTATTATTATTATTATTATTATTATTATTATTATTATTATTATATAATAACAATAATAATGTAAAAATAAATAATTTATTATTAATTTTTTAATAATGATAAATATTTATATAAATATTTATACTTAAATATTACATTTAATATAAAATAAAAATAGAAATATATTAAAATAAATATACTGAATATATAATATTCAATATACACATATATATTAAAACAATACATTTAATATACATTCATATATATATATATATATGATATATTTTATTTTATAATAATAATAATATAATATACTATACTATTATATATATAATATATGTAGATAATAATATTTTTACATATTAATTTTACAATTTCTATGTTTAATATAAATGAATCTTAATATAAATGTTTAAATATATTTAATATACATATTTAATATATATATATATATATATATATATATTTTTTTTTTTTGCAGCTTTAAGTCTACTATGTAAACGTGTCTCTTTACGTGTGAAATGAGATTCAGCTGGATGTTTGTTTTTACCTACTTTATCATTCAATAATCAATAGGCTTCCTCTAAAGTGTGTAAATATGGCTGGCCAGTAGTTACAGGACATCAAGTTTATCCAAAAAATAAGAAAAATAAATTCATTTGACATGAACCTCTTAAAACGGTGAATATCAGAAGAGCCTGAAGTCTGATCTAGAGACCACAGTTTCAGGAGGAGCAGCAGTGTGTTGGGTGAGTTTCACAGTTTAACAGTGCTGATTGATTTAATGTGAATCTCACGCCTGGAGTGTCTCTGTCCCAAACTGCTGTTTAACCACAACATGATCAGACACCATTAGTTTTACCTTTACATTACCTTCTGCTGCTCTCGCGCATGTTATTACCTCGACTGCAGCAGCCGCTCTTTCATAATTATTGACCATGACTTATTGTAATTGGTTTATTTAAACTGCGTACAGAGGAAGGTGGAAGAGCAGCCCGAGGCGCTGGAATAAAAGGCAGAGGTTCCCCGTCTTTATCAGCACCTGTCTGATCAAACCACAGCTCGTCTCCACAGAATAAATGCTTTGTCAGCAGAAGCACTTTGTTGTTTTCTAGTTTTGTGTGTTATTACACGCCTGACATTCTCCAAGAAGACAAAGTCCCGCAGCGAGGGGTATCAATAAAGCTGACAGACGGCTCTGAAGACCACCTATGTGCCGTGATAAGAGCCTCAGAGGGACAAATCATATTTCATCTGCGGCTCAAACACAAGCACTGATCTGCTCGAGGAACATCCACATGAACTCCAGACGCTTTCGGGGGAAATAATCAAACATCACTCTTACGCCTCTCATCCGTCCACAAGTTCAAATTCTGTCATTATTTACTCACGATCCAAACCTGACAGACTTTCTGTCTTCTGTGGACCTACAAAAGCAGAGTTTTGTCTGAAAAACAGGCTCAAATTTAAGTTGCACTGATTTTTTTTTTTTTTTTTTTTAGTATCTAAATGTTCTTAAATAAAGACACATTTAATGAAGAAGCAAAATGACTGAAAATATTCAGTCTTGTTTTGTGAAAAAGTGCATCACAATAAAGTGAGTTTATGCTTAAAGCAAGAAAAATAATCAGCCATTGGGGTCAGAAAAAAATAGGTTTCCCTTTGAATTAAGTTTATTTTTCTAACCCTGACAGATATTGTTCTTCTTTTACTTGTAAAAAATGTATCTTGATTTAAGAATGTTTAGATATTTGTTCTGGAAATTATTACAAAAATCATCTTTTTTTTTTTTTTTTGCAGTGCCGATAATCTGTGCAAACTACTCTTGTGGTTCTTTTTGTTGCTTTCTTGTGATTTCTTGATTATCATGGCTGTAATTTTATGCCCGTTCTGTTTTTAGACGACTTTTGTGGAGTGGTGTAAATTGTGCAACATTTGCATTTAGTATGTTAGACTGAATCTAAAGGCAGGAGACAGTGTTGAATGTGACGAGAGTGAAAGACTGAACAGCTGAACAACTGTGAATCATACAGACCTGAGGGTTAACATCACACAGGGGACATTTATAGTGTGTTTCAGGACTTTATACACACCCAGTATATGTCATGGTGTGGCGGTGTTGTTCAGGGTCTGCTCCTGAGTCTGGATTGTGATTCAGCTCTCAGGTCCGTGTTTGTGGTCAGCACTGAGGAGCTTTGGATCAAACCCTGACACTAATGACACATAAACGGCTCTGAGACCATCATCTTATGGGATAAGTGTGTGTGTGTGTGTGTGTGTGTGTGTGTGTGTTGAGCGCAGAGCTTTTCGTTCACTCTTAAAAATAAAGGTACTTCAATGATTCTTGGGTTCAGAAGAGAACCTCTTCTCGTCAGGAACAGTCTGAGGTTCTTGAGTGTCCTGCTTCTTTGGAGAGAAAGGCCTTGTCAGTATCAGTGTTTTGGATTCTGGCTTTAAATCATCAGCTCATAGTTGGTTTTCTAGAAAACTAGAGAATGAAAAACTTAATTTCCAGGTTACAAGCATCTTCTAAGTGCAACATCTACAATGTGCTGCCGATTCATAATTTCAATGCATCCATCAGTTTGTAAAAGAAATCAAATTAATGCACTTATAAATGGAAGCCTAAGGAGCAAGACATCCTGGAAGGTTTTAAAGCAGAATTTAAAAGCACTTATTTTTAACACTGATGTGTTATTTGAGCTGCCCTTTTAGCTGTTTGTGGTGGATGAACCATTTCTGTTCTACCTGAAACTCTAAACTCTGCTCTGTGTGTTTTCATGGAAAACATTAAGATAAATTTCATATCGGGTTATGAGCGGAATGGTCAGCGATCAATAGGTGAGCTGTTTTGAAATAGATGTGGGATTCTTGACAGAAAAATCAAAGGAATTCCATTTTTTTTTTCTTCTAATTCACGAGCTGATATAAAGTAGCATTCTTTTATTTTTCAAATTTAGGCCAAATTGCATTGTAAAATACTTAACCTCGGAATAAGTGCGTAAGCCGTGGGATCCGCGGAGCAGACGCATCAGATATATGGGCATTCCAGGTATCCATAAAAAGGGAATATTCAAATGAGAGAACATTAGAATATTAAATCTTGATTTATTTATGCGAGTGCCATTAGGGGTTATCATCTGGATCAGCAAACAATTTTTCAGGGGTTGAGATTTTTATGTAGTAGCAGACACATTTAGCACCGCGCCACCGATAACATCCCCACTGTGACATCCTGCTGTTCATTGGCCGATTTCCACCCATAAAAATGGCAGCTGATATTATAATGCAAATCCCTTATGGGAAAATACCTGCGCGATGGCTGCATATAAATGATGTGGCATTGTACCTCTCCCGCTCTCTCTCACCTTATTACTGAATTACAGAGAGCGGGGAGAGAGGGGCGAGGGGGAAAGGTGGTGATGGATTCTTTGTGGATGACACGAGAAAGCATTATGAAGCCCCCGTTTGTCAGGCCAACATTAAGGGCTAATTTTGAAAATCTAGCGTGCAGTCAATTTCCTCCGGCCCGAGGGTGAAAGGTAGCGCGCTGACAGGAGGGCTAATTTCACCCTCCTTATTTACCTCTATGCATCATTTCTGAGCGCCGCTCTGACACCCAACGCCCGCTTTAAAAATGACACCAGTGCCACCAAACGCCCGGATATTAACCACCACGTGCATGTGTGTGTGTGTGTGTGTGTGTGTGTGTGTGTGTGAGAGAGAGAGAGAGAGAGCGCGGCACGGAGAAGAAAAAGGTAAACCTGGCAAATCTATCATTTTAATAACAGCAAGCAAGGTTAATGTAGTTTACCTTACACAGGGGGTGTATAAAGGGCCTTAATCTACGCCTGTGTGTGTGTGTGTGTGTGTGTGTGTGTGTGTGTGTGTGTGTGTGTGCGTGTGTGTGTGTGTGATTTAAAACAGACACACATGGCTGCTCTGATGGCTGTTTGTTGTGTAGCACGCAGCAGAAAAATCAAAGTCTTAATGCTATTGTGTGCCCGTAACCATCTGTCAAAGCCACACAGAGATGAGATCGAGATTACCCAGAATAAACAGGAATGCCGGAGCGTCGGTGAGACCCTCGGGCGAAAAGACAAGACGGAGCAGCGAAGAGAGGGAGGGAAACACTTCACGAAGGGACATCGAAGCCATTGTGATTCAGGAGGCGTCTGACGGTGGAAATCTAACACACAGACACCATGATGATGATGAAGGTCTTCCGACAGTATTTCATCGCTAGAAACTTTTCCCTTTGAGATGTCAGAGGAACATTTAGAGGATCCCGGGGCAGTCGCGAGCATGCAAGCGCTTCCTGAGGTGGCGGATCTGTGTAAATTTAGCGTGAAGTCTCTGGAAGGGCCACTCGAGTGGGAGATTTTCCCTTTAAACCCTCATTCCTAGCATCACAGGAGAGGATGCATACCAACAAACTGCAGCCGCCGCGAAGAAACAATCTATTCTCCCCTCAAACAACTAAAGAAACTCCTCTCAAACACTCGTCTCTAATGAACCTGATTTCTGTGGTTCTGTGTGCTGTGGCTGGTTTGGCAGAGAGGCCATTTAAACACTTTAATGAAATCACTAGAGCTGTTAGAAACCTGGATGTTCTGTGTCAACAATCACAAACCACAACCAAGTACCAAATCAAACCACAAAACAACAGACCGAACATTTGTGCATTTGAGTGTGTGTTTGTTTGATCAAGGTAAATAAAGTATAATGTTCAAATGCATCATTGGTTAGAAGCTAATCTTAGAATGCATTGTAACCAGCTTAGTGAAAAATCCATCCAAGGTGGTGGACGAAGTGAAAGAAATGTTCACTTAATATTGAAAAGTATCAATGAAAACACTTAAATCCAATTAGATATGGACTATTTTACCCAATTTTTGGTGTGCTGTGTATTATTTGGCTAGAACAGAGAATAAAATGCAATCACGCATTGCAAGCGGAGAGTTGCACAAACTCTGTCAAGGGCATGATAGAGTTTCCATCAGTGCTGATGCCATTAAATCTGTTATATCTGTAGATATCAATAAGCCATTTTAAGTTTAACTTGCATTGTACTTGCATTATGACTTATTTGGAAAGCACACAGTCAAGCTTGTGTCATTAGAAGCATTTGTGTTTACGTTCCTGTGTCGAGTATGTTTTGAACCTTAAAATACTGTTTCATTAGCTTATTTGGCCATAAATGCAAATGCAAATGCGTGGCCAGTGCATTACAAGCATGCAGACAGTTGCACAAACTTAACGTGTTTTTGTGGTGATCGTTTCCTTCAAATGATCAAAGTGGTGATCGTTTCCTTCTGAATTGAGATGTGTTATTATTCAGGTAGTTAGATTTAAGCATGTCAGTGTGTTTGCATTGCGTTACGAGTAGAGCAAGCTTGCATTGCTAAAAATCTTTGCATTTTTGTACTTGCGTGGAGAATGTTTTTGGACATTAGAAAACTGTTATCATTAGCTTAGCAACATGCAAATGCCAAACTCTAATGCTCTTTTGTGAGCAGAATGCTGTTTCTGTGATGCACTTATGAGTTTCCATTTGAGTTAAGATGCTGCCGCCTGTAGCCTGTCGGCTCATAGTTTAAGAAGAGAGCTTTCGTGTGTGTGTGTATTCATGAGCAGTGATGTCAGTATGAGAGGGCCAGTGTGTGCCCCGTTTGCTGCTCTACTGCTGTCAGGCTGCCACACGCTGAAAGCACTTCCTCTCAGGTCATGTTTGAACTAAATAACTATCAGTCAAACTCTTGCCCTCTCTGCTCCTGTTCTCCAAGAACAACACCACCTCAACACCTCTCCTGCTCCGATCTGTCCATCACATTTCCTTCGCAAAAGCAGCTGCATACATCCAGGAACCTGATCATGAGAATTAAAGCCTGCCAATGGATGAGTGTTGGTTCAAAACAACTTGGGTTCTATTGCATTTTGGCATCAATTTTTGCAAATATAAATAAAATAAATACAAATAAAACTAAATACAGTATTTTATATAAAAAGTGAGTTATGCACTTACAATGGAAGTGAATGGGCCCAACAATAAACATTAAAATACATTGTTTCAAAAGTAAAAACCACAAGACATTATGCGTTAACTAAAATCACATGAAAAACATTCCTGTACCTCTTGTACCAGTGCATGGTGTTGCAATCAATGGCAATGTTGTGGGTTCCATTCCCAAAGAATGCATGAAGTGATAACATGTATACCTTGAATGCAATGCTTTGGAGAAAAGCATCTGGCAAATGCATTCATGTAAATGTAGAAAATCGCTTACTAACCTAGTTTGTTTAACGTTAAATATCTACTATTTCACCTTTCAAAAATATCAGAGAGGGACTGTTTATGTGGTGCAAACTCCACAGCAAAAGTTCATCCTAGAAAAGTAGTCGGACAGTTCAGACACTTTCAGACACTCAAATAATTAACAGTTTTTGCAAAAATACAAGCCTCACATTTAAACCTCTGACCCATAGACACCTTTATGAAACTGTAAATGCTATTTTTATATTTTTGTTTCTACAAACAGGCGCATGTTTTAAATGATTTTTCTGCAATAATAATAATCATTAACTGATCAGAACAACTGTTATATTGAGCTCTGAACATTCCTCTACAGAGTGTGTTTTAGGCTGCATCTGAACTCGATCAGACTGACACGGCGACACGGAGGTCAGTTCTACTGTACAGCTGCCCTTTTAATGAACAAATCTGCTTATTAAATTCTTTCATATGATATTCTATTGTAAATAATGGTTGAATTTGGAAAACACACCTCTTTGGAGCAACATAAAGCAGAATATTTAATCACACTCCTGCAAATGAAAGGACACATTTTAAATGCGTTTTAATGAGTTTGTAGGTTTGCACGCTCACGCGGTCCATAATTACTGCATTATTTGTCAGCAGCTTCACGCCGCGACTGACACATCATTCTCACGGGGGGGGGATTGTCCAGTGACAGTGGTATAAAGGAGAAGAGGTGAAGTCTGAGCTGACAGCAGCGGTGCTGATGATGGGGGAGACAGCCTCGGTTACCTTGACGACAAATTTATTTATGGTTGCCTGAGATGACATGGTAATGTTCCGTACCTGCTGACGGGGGGGTGATGGGGGGTCTCCTGTTTCAGCCTCAGTTGACAATTAAGACCTGGGCGACTGTAGCCGGGGGTTAATACTGCTCATTAAAAGAACTAGGTCATTAGCAGGGAATCAGGGCTCTTAAGGCAGCACAAGGAGGGGAGGGGGCAAGTTTGTGTGTGTGTGTGTGTGTGTGGAGTCAAATCTGCATCTCCATGAACACGGCTCTTACATTAATTAACCTCCCTTTTCCTGGTTGAGGGAAAAAAATCTGTTATCATATATTCACATGGCTGTACACCAATTAATTGCAAAGAAAAAAGAAGGCAGTTTACCGTCATCCCAGCGGTCGCCCTGTCTGCCTGCGCAGGAGATCCATTATTCCTGGGAAGGAGAGGAGACGTGGAGAAAAAAGGGAGTGAAAGAAAAAAAGTCTAATGTGTATGATGAGTAAAATGAGGATCGGGGTCGAATCAGGGGAGGGGGACGCGGGGAATAAAAGCCTCGGAAATGAAAATAAATAATCTTGGATAATACCTCACCTTAGGAGAGCAGGCGGGGCCCCAGCCAATCAGAGCGCTTTGGAAACACCTTCAAACACACACACACACACACACACACACACACACACACACACACACACACACACACACACACACACACACACACACTTTGACCTTCAGTGCAGAGACTTACAGAAGAAGGCCATGAGTTACACACGCATGGCCCTCAGGAGACGGGCGCAGCAGAAAGAGAAGATGTTCCTTTCTGAGAAACAATATCAGAGACGGATAGAAGACTCGCTCATCTCTCACACACACACACACACACACACACACACACACACACACACACACACACACACACACACACACACACATCTACAACTAAACATATCATCCAGTGTATTTGCTGACCCCTTGCAGTGTCCATTGTGCTTTAGTACCATCCAGTGTCCTGTGTAATCAGTGCAGTGTTTGCTGTGTTTTTCTTTTCCATCCAGTTCAGAGCGTTTCCATAGAGTCCAGTGCAGTGCATTTCAGCATTTCTGTGCAACATGTTGCTGCAAAGCCCATTTTGTCCAGTCCAGTGTTGCTGTCCATTCCAGAGTTTTTCTGTGAAGGACAGTCAGTGGGTTTCTTTACCGCCCGGTTCACAATGTTTTTCCATCCAGTGTAGTTTGTTTAGTGTGATTCTGTGAAGTGTTTCTGTGTAGTGAGTGGATCAGTGTGTTTGTAGCTTGACTCTTTGACCTTCTGGTTCAGATCAAAGCTCAGTCGTCTCTCCAGCTGCCCTCTTCTCGCTCCACGCAACACTGTTCCAGATTCACTGTGTCGCCTGACCTTCCTCAGCCAGAGATAATTGGCTTCTTCCGATTAAAATTCAACAAATCACTCCAAAGAAATATTTTTTTCCTCTTTATTTATCTGTTTTCCCAGATGAGTTTCCATGCCCACGTCATGATCTGAAGACGCTTCTCGACCACGGCATGAGTATTGATGGATCAGTTATTATAATGTTTATCAAAAATGATTCAGTGAAGAGAGTTTAAGGTACAGAAGTGACTGGATTTGAGTTCACAGACTGGTAAACCTTCTTTAAACACACAAGCCACATCATATTTGCCACGCGGTTCTTCTTAATTCTCTACCAGGAGCTTTACAGATTTAAGCACTGACTTTTCATCCGTGTCTAACTCTCCTGTAGCAGAGAAGAAACAGACGCCTCTGATGAAACGATCCAAACCTAACTGATATAATTCATCAGATCGGCTCATTTTATCATGAATATTTAATGTGAAATCAGTTTCCCGAGGTGAGAGGCAGATCGAGACACGCGAGTCTGCGCTTTCTAAGGACTGTGAAAACTATCGGAGGGTTTTTCCTCTTTCATCTGTTTGGTTAATGCTTGATGAGGATAGACGTGTCCCCTGATCATGCTATATTTCGGTCTTATTGTTTTTTATGAGTACAAATGTGATGAAATTCTCTCAGATACTGAAGTAATACTCTGCTGTAGTCCACTCTTACCTCACAGGAACTTTTCGCTGTGAAGTCTGTTGGTGAATTTTGTTTACTCTCTCTATAATGAATAAAAACTCTGCAACTATCTGTGGAATAATCACAGGCTGCTGTAACTCGTCTGTAATAACCAGCGCTCTCTCTGTATGTGTGTGTGTGTGTGTGTGTTTAACGAGCTACAGGAGGGACTAAAATAAGAGATTTGCTCAATTAAGCAATGGCGAGTGAGCTGAGAGACACCTGTGCGTACAGGAAGCTGTTTCTGTGTGTGTGTGTGTGTGTGTGTGTGTGTGTGTGTGTGTGTGTGTGTGTGTGTGTGTGTGAGGGAAAATCACGGCTGATTACCTTCGCGAGTGCCGTCTCTTCCCCTACCTGTGCTGCTCGCTGACACACTCTCACAAACAGCTCATTAACTCATCACTGTCTGGGAAATAACATACGCGTGTTTACAGACTGTGTGACTGCTCTAATGTGGGGAGAAAAACACAGAGCAGGGTTTGTCAGGACATCAGGTGAGAGACAGCCGGAAAACAGACAGGAAATGAGTGCTGCTTTAGAGGAAGTCGAGAGTGCTGCTGCGTCAGAAATGAAGGAATAATATTTGTCCCACGAGAACCATGATGATAAATTCCAGCGCCAAGTTGGTGAATTTTTGTCACTTTATGTAGCATTTACCCGTGACTTTCTGAGCCCATGTGTCACACTCATCACATTTACATATATTTGGCAGATCATTTTAAAATAGGGGTGGGTAAAAAATATTGATTTCTAGACGTTAATCGATTCTCTTTTCTATGAAACGATATTAATTCTTAAATCCCAAGAATTAATTAGTTAAGCTTAAAAAAAAAAAAAGAGTACAACTTACCGAAATCTGTATCCTGTCTCATGTAACCTGTTTCAACCACGTAAAGATGTCAATATAACAGCTTGTACACAAAATAGATAAATAAAGAAATAAATAAATAAAATCACTCATTAGTCAGCTAGAAAAAAACTCTTCTTCAATAATTATTTTATGTTTGAATTTATTTTTTTTATTTTTTTGACAGCCACCATTGTAATGTTTATATTCCAAAAAAAAAAAAAAAAAAAAAAAAAAAATACAGTAGAAATATAATTGTTATTATAAATGTATGATTATAAAAACTTCATTGAGTGTATATTATTTGAGTGATTTTTTTTCTTGAGAAAATTTGTAAATGTACTCATGAAGTTACACAGTTCAGTGTTTCTAACTTTATTATATAGTGATGTTTAGTGTTTGTAACGTATGTGTGGTTTTATATTGTGATAATGAATTTTATTTTGGAGGATATAATACAATTCTTTATTATTTTTGTATACTTTGAGTGCAACTTTCTAGCCCCGGTCTCCCATACACCACGAAAAGGAGTGACATAATGTGACAAATATATTTAATATAATTATTTACTATTGCAGAAAATAATGGATCACACGCTTGATTGATGATTCTTGTACACAGGCAGCCGAAAACGAGACACGCACTAAAGTTTGTAAACCATCGAATTAAAACGTATTAAATGGCAGAAATCCAGAAAAATGAGTAGAAAACCTCTCAATGGAGCACAAAATACAAAATAAAGGAAAACTCCAGAAGAGAGAGCTGGAACAAACATAATAAAACATTGTTAAATTGTCAGTTTTTCATTGTAGAGGTTAGCGCAGCAGCCGGAGACATGACATAAATGAACATCCGCTCAGATCACACTAGAAAAATGATTTAAAATGAACTTCATTGGGATATTTGGATCAAAAACTGAGTCTGATTTACATCTTTATAAATTGTGATTTTAATGTTTTCTCCCATATAATAAGTTGATGTACATACTGGGAATAACTCATTAAAAAACAAACAGTGGCAGATTATGTGAATTTAATAAACGGTTGTGTAGATTATATGAATTATGGCTTTATTTTATGCACTAAGACATAACATTAGCAGGTCTAAAGAACTTTTGGCATTAACCTTTCCTCCATTTCTTTTCTCTCAGCTCCTGTCACGAGCAATTAATGAAGACTCCCGTGCCTTTGGATGTTTTTGGATTTCTAGCAGAAGAAAGCTGGAGATCCGTGCATCCTCTTAAGACCAAGTGTCTGTGTGAAGACAGAACACATCAGTGGTGAGTTCAAGAGTTTTCAGGACTGTGAAGTCAAAATCCGCTCATAGTACGGCAGCGATGGCACGTCCAATCAAAAGACTTGGATTCTATTTGTTTCGTTTCAAGGGATCATGATGAAGGTCTTCTTCAAGACCTCACTGAAGTGGACGGATCGGGGAGAGCGTGCTTTCATGACAATGTCATCGGCGGGACTTTTCCATGTGAGCAGGTACGTGGAGTCTGTTTCAAATGTAGAGCGAGAGGGATTGAATGTTCTCAAAAGCAGAATTTTAGAGGAGATTGAAATAATGGCTCTCGGCTTTTAAAGGGAAGAGCTCATTTTAGGTTAATACGGTAAGCCCAATTACTGAAGGTGCTTTTCCATTGTCATCTGGTATTTCTCCTTGAGCAGATTAGCCGTCAGCACAAAAAACTCACAGTATCCAGGATTTGGTGCTTTTCTCTGATCTGGCTAAAATGAAGCACTTTCCAGAGAAAAGAGGAGCAAATGGATCCAATGCTGGGGTCTCATTAGAGTTTGCCCACCGAAATCTGTAGCATGACACACATGGTGAAATGATCGAATCCTGGGCACCGCTGCTCACTGTCTGGCTTCTACATCAGTGCTTTTTGACAAGTTCAGTTCAATTCAGATTTATTTATATACTGCTTTTTATATTTGTTTAAAGCAGGCTTACACAAAATACACGTTTTTACTGTACATTGCAATTAAGAGTAATCTCTTAACAGAGGTGACTGTGTCAGATTGATGTTGTTCATATGGCAGAAATGAGTACATGTTCTGATTATAATGATCATAATATGAGGTAAATTAGGCAGTTCTGTATGTAGATTCAGAGTCTGCTTCATCCATTCCAGGACGCAGATTTTAGCCCCAAAGTAGCAATAATGCACTAAAAGTGGTTTATTATTGGTTTCTAAATCTCTCCTGACAAGCCATTTTCATCTGGACTCTAAGTGAATCAGTATTTAATGTCATCTGGGTCATATTTTCTATAATCGTGTTTAGTTTTAAGGATGATGTCTCATCCTGTCCATGACTAGCTTCTACCTGAATGAATGACCTTTGAAATTTAACACTTAAGTGTGTTCACCTCCCTTTCAAAAGTTGATTAGTCTATTTGTTCTGTACACGATTATATGAAAAGTTGCATGCCATTATTTGCATAAAGCTTTTTTAGTTTTTTTCCTGATAGCATCCCATCAGTTATACTTAAAGCATCAGAAAGCCCTTTGGGATGGAGTGATGTTTAGAGCCAAACTGGTGTTGGCCTGTTCATGTTTTCAATTTGTTGATATGTAAAGGTGCTATAATTCACATTTGTGGCCTCGAACCTGGCCGGCTCCTTCCGCACCATACACTCGGTGTTCAGTCATTCCCCTTTTCCTCGTCTCATCCATCTCTCCTTTTTCCTCTCCTCGACGGTTCCCCTGCGCTCAGCACTTCCTGTGAGCCGTCACCTAGCCCCGACCGCAAGACATTTCTCTTTGTTACCGTCTCCGCCGCGCTCTCCGCCCCTCCTTTCTCGACAAACTGCCTGGAGTGTGCATCGTTCACGGGTCATTACTTTTCAAAGAAATTTAAGCACGGAATGCCATTTAATTTTTCCGAATGTATTCCGTCATTAGAGATCTTAGCTGTCAGAGTGATACCATTTTTGGTGTGATGTGTTTGTTGCCTCATTTCTTTTAATTTTACCTCCATTAGCTTAATTCTTTTTTAATATTTTCATCTAACGAACTTTACAGTTCATTTTGTTTGAGTGTGTGCTAAGCGAGTTTTATGAAGCAGGCAGTTGGCTTTTCCCATTTGTGGGGCGGCAGCGAAGGCGCCCGGTGCTTCTGTCAGCTTATTTTTGGCACCTTAGCTTGCGGTTCTGCTTCTGTGCCTTGATTATACAAGCAAACAACTGCATGAAGTTCATTAAAAATAAGCAGCAGCTAATTAACCTGAACTTCAGACAAACCGCCACTGTCATCCAAGATCAGTTTGGACCATATTGAATTGTTAAAGATTTGCAACCCCCCTACACACACACACACACACACACAAACACATGCACACACGTTCACTAACTCTTTGTCTTGATGTCTTCACTGAAGCCAGCGAACGCTCACAGTGTGGGCAGCGCTGATTAGCTTAGCTGGGCATGCTAGCGGCACTTTCCCCCCGCCGTGTTTATCTCTGCTGAGCTGATGGGCCGCTGCAGTGTAATGGTGTGTTCAAGCGTCTCGGCCTCATAAAGGTTGTTTTGTACCCTTCTGTTGAGAGGTATCGACATTTACATGCTGCATGTTTGACATTTCTCCCGGGCCTCGGCGTCCGTCTCGACTCGCGCATGTGTTAGCGTGCATTTGATGTGGCCTTGACTCGCCGGTGAAGTCTATCTAAAACGCTCCTGTGTTTACCCAGAGGTCGAGAGATACTCCATTAGCGAAACCCTCAAGCCTTTTGTTCATGTAATTTGCTTAATTACTTCGTATCAGCAGACATTGGAGATACGTTTCACCGTGCAGATACTCGGGGAGCGTTCTGTCCGTATTTATTTTATTAGCTATCTTTCGTTATCATATTTTAACCATTCTCCATCTCACGTGTCCGGCGGTATTAGCAGCTCGAGAGAGAGAGTGAGAGAGAGAGACAGAAATGGAAGGAAAGGAATTAGCAGGGAGTGAATTTAAATTTCTCCAAAAACAACAGAGATCAGAGCAAGCAGGTGATAGAACACACACACACACACACACACTCACACACATGCAGGGCAAATGAGAGGGGAAATGGAGAAGGCCGTTGGGGAGACGGCAGCAGAGTCAAGCTATTGGATTACTGTCCCCAGTGAGTCACTCCTCAACAATCTCTGTCTGTCTCTCTCTCTCTGGTTAATTACTGGGATTTTGGGTTGTTCCTCCACGGGGCTTGTGACTGTGTTTGTCTGCAGGGTGGGTTTAGGGAGGTCTCGACACCCTCCTCTCACTCCTATATAATCTCTGTCTCTGTTATATTCCTTCTGAGACTGTTCGGGGTCACAGGGACAATCTCAGATTGAATTATCCTTACCTTACACACAAGCACACACACAGCAGTACTGTTCGCAGACTGTTTGGTGTGTAGTCAATGTTCAAAATCTTACAACCGAAACGCAAATTCAAAATCATCTACATACTACAGATACATTCTAAAATACAAAAGAAGTAAATAATCAATAACAAGTACCAAGTTTGAATTCAGAAACATAAAGCACACAACCAACTCCCACATAAAGTGTCCCTATTATGGGTTATGAAAGGTTTATATTTTGGTTTTGGGAGTCCCCAACAACAGGTTGACATCCATGCAAGGTCAACAAACACTTTCAGTGTCTCAAAATATGCATCAATTTTTACCTTATGTGCTGGATGAATCCCAAACGATTCATTCAATGATTCATTTTTCCAAACCCCTCCTTTGCGTGACGCTAATCTGCCGTGATTGGTCCAATTGGATCATGACTGTAATGCCTGATAAAGCAGCGTTTGTGAGCGCAGCGCTGATTTGTGGACAGCGTTACCGCTATTTTTGCCACTCCAAAAGCAGCATCTAGTTTCAAAGAATGAATTTGCGTTTTCATGCAATGCAAAAAGACCAACAAGTCTTAGCAATATGCTAATGTTTCATGTTGACATCATTGGGATTCGTTTTAAAAATGAATCGTTTCAATGATTCAGAGTCGACTCATTCTTTTGAGAGACAATAACTTTATACATTGTTCACTTTTAGATTTAAAACTTGGCAGGATGTTTTCATTCACTTAGAGATGTGTCACTGCATGAAAGGTCATTTTTATAAATCCATAAATGGGGCACTTTAAAATCGTACATATTCTTAACACACCTCAAACCACACCCACAAAAAAAAACTCATGACGCCACGCCCACTCAAGACACACCCACATAGACACTCCGCAAATCACACCCATTTGAATAATACATACACACACACACACACACACACACACAACCATACTTGCACAAAAACCTAAACCACACCCATTCAAATCAGTGCCAAGATCACACCCATCTAAGCCAAACCCACATAAACACTCCTCAAGCTCCACCTATCTAAACCACACCCACATAAACACTCATATATCCACAACTCCTGAAGGCACACCCAAACAAAGTCATCATGCCACACCCAATCAAAACACCATGCAGATCATAATCTCTCAAGCCACAACTGCATAAACACTTATCAAACCACACCCACTTAAATTATCCATACTCAGACACTCCTTAAACCACACCCAGACAAAAAAAAAACACATTGTTAGTCAAAACACTACCATTCACACCCAATTAAGCCCCACCTACATAGACACTCCTAAAACAACACCCACATATAAACTCCTGAAGCCACATCCAATCAAAACACTATCCAGATCACACCCACTCAGGCCACACCCACATAAACACTAATCAAACCGCGCCCGCTCAAGCCACTCCCACTTAAACACTTGTCAAACAATACCCACTTAAATCATGCATACTCTGACACACCTCAAACAACACTTAAACAAAAAATGCATCAAATCAGTCAAAACTCTACCCATTCACGCCCACTTAAGCCCCACCCACATAAACACTCATAAAACCACACCCAATCAAATCACACCCACTTAAGCCACACCCACAAAAACACTTGTCAAATCACGCTCACTCAAATCATAAATACTCTGACACACCCCAAACCACATCCACACACAAACTCATCAAGCCACACCCAATCAATACACTACCCGGACCGCACCCACTCAAGCCACGCCCACATAGCACTCCTCAAACCACACCCACCCAAACTAGAATACAAAGTATGGGGCACAACAGCAGTTTCTCCAGCAACACAGCTTCTCACCACACCCACCCAAACTAGAATACAAAGTATGGGGCACAACAGCAGTTTCTCCAGCAGCGCTGCTTCTGTTTACAGGCCCATGATGAGGATGAATCATGCGGTAACATCTCAGGAAGAGGAAACAATGGCATATTAAACTGTCACACAGTTGGATTTGTGTTGCGGTTTGTCTAATTTCAAGGTGCTTCACACAAACTCTCAGTCACCATGACACACGTCAAATCTGAAGTAATGTGAGATGCCACTAATGTAACGTCATTACGCGTTACAGCCCAGCGTGTAAATCATGATGAAATTTCACATCTCCTCCCGTTAATGCAGATGTATATTGAGCTAATTCAAGACGGAATAAAAATGACTGTTATTATCTTCGAATAAAAGTTGGGCTGACGCTATGTGAGACATCTCATAATTATCAGGACCCTCATATCCATTTAGCCGGCGCTGATATGAAGGAAAGCAGCCGCTGAATGACAGTGAACAGTGAGTTCATTTAGAAAGACCATCAGCTAAATGACACTCATGCGGCGATCAGTAACCTGCCAGCGTGTCCCTGCGGAGGAATGACAGGTGCTCGTCTGGAACATTAAAGCACACGCTAACGTCACACACAGGACACACGTGTGCTTAACAGGAGCGATATGATCACACACTCTCCTGTATAATGGCTTCTCGCTCTGAATGCATCACTTAGTGCAATATCGATAATAATAGTGAGATTTCAGAGCTGGTTTGGGGAGGCTTTCGTTGTTATGAATTCTGAATGTATTCTCAAATTCCACAATAATGGTGGATTTTCAGAGTCCATTTACAAGTTCTTTTACCGCAGAGGACTGAGTGTTATGTTATTAGATATGATTTCTGCTGCTGTGGTTTTTGGTTCTGAACAAGCACTCAGTGCTGAATAGAAACGCAGTGAATCCAATCGTGTATTTGAGTTCTTTGTGAGGTGCCAATACAGCCCTACAGACCATTTATATTTAATTTATATATATACACAGTGGGTACGGAAAGTATTCAGACCCCCTTAAATTTTTCACTCTTTGTTATATTGCAGCCATTTGCTAAAATCATTTAAGTTCATTTTTTTTTCTTGTGTACCTCATTATTTAACTGTACACACAGCACCCCATAAGACACTTGACAGAAAAACACAGAATTGTTGACATTTTTTGCAGATTTATTAAAAAAGAGACAAACTGAATTACCAAAGATCACTGTGGCCGATCCAGTAGATGGTCCTGGGAAGTATTGCAGCCCTCCACCCTTTATGGCTCAGTATTTAGCAAGAGCACCCTTTTGATCTAATACATGCAGACATGAGTGTTTTTGTGGAAAGATGCAACAAGTTTTTCACACCTGGATTTGGAGATCCTCTGCCATTCCTCCTTGCAGATCCTCTATAATATATATATATGTTAATATATATATATATGTTCTGCAAGGAGAATATATAGAGGATCCCCAAAAGGATATATATATATATATATATATATATATATTATATAATATGCTTATATATATATATATATTAGCAATAATAATAATACTTATTATTATTATTTTTATTATTAAATATTATTATTATTATTATTATTAACCAGTAATGTACCCATAATCCTGTAGAGATACACCAGTCACTGTTACGTTCCTAGAAATATGTCTAGCATTCCGTCAATGTTCTTACAACGTTATGGACAAACGTACATCCAATAATGTTAGTAAAACATTTGTTCAGAGTTATTTGGTCTTTAATAATGATATCAAAATGATAGCACAAAATTTTTATTTATGCATTGTCATGGAATTTTTTTTAGCTGGATTCCGTTTTGTTTTTTACAACGTTTTTTTTTTTTTTTTTTTTGATTCAGAGTTATTGTCTTTAAATGGACAAAATGATGCACAAAATTTTTATTTATGCATTGTCATCATTCAAACGGAACATTCCCATAATTTTTTCAAAATTATACAATTTAATTTTTTAAATGTTACTATTTGTTTTGGAATGTTCAGAGAACAAAAAAAATAAAAACAACAAAAAAAAAAGAAAAAAAAAACAAATGAATTGAACAGTTTGAGAACATACAGAAATAACATAAAAAAAAAAAGAAAAAAAAACTGGATGTTTTGAACAGTTTGA
Source organism: Cyprinus carpio (assembly GCF_018340385.1). Classification (NCBI taxonomy): domain Eukaryota; kingdom Metazoa; phylum Chordata; class Actinopteri; order Cypriniformes; family Cyprinidae; genus Cyprinus; species Cyprinus carpio. Next base: position 5,054,134 of record NC_056577.1, read on the forward strand.
GAACATACAGAAATATAAAATAAATAAAATAAAATTATGACTGAAAAGAGAAAATGGAGTATCACAATTGTGATCAGATCAATCAAAATGTAATTAAAAACATAAGTTTCAGTGTCGACATAGTTACTATTGTGCCTTTGTAGGATACATAAAAATCGGCAAAAGCAAAGTAATGCATGTACAAAACTGGTGCAAGCAGCGGCAAGGTCATGGATTCGATTCCCAGCTATCTCGTATAGGCCTATTGATGAAATGCACCTTTAGCACACTGTGCGCTTTGTATAAAAGCATCCGCCAAATGTGCAAATGCAAGCGTATGCTTCTCTGTCTGATCCTAATTGAGAAAAGTGAGAGTGAGATGTTAAAAAAGAGAAAGACGCATCGTTCAGAGGGCATCTGACAGTACAGTAGACGCTGTATAAACCCTAAACATGTTGTTTTAATAATACAATAACGTGTGCATTACAATAAGCAATTTTAATTCCATCTGCTAAGTATGACAACATTAGCATATCCATTTAATTAGTGGTGCACGTTAAAGTCGTTCCTGTGTTAATCACCTTCCTGAATGTGCCTCTCTCTCTCACGGCAACTTTCTCTTTTGTTTTTATCTAACGAGATGTTTTTCTCTCGTCTGATGCAGAATAAAGGTGTTTGTTATGACGGTTATATTTCTGTTCTCAGTTCAGTAATCAGCCGCGCTGTCTCTGCATGAACAGTGATTTCACAAAACAAAATCATCGGCTAAATCTATTCAAACACTCACATTAATGGGGTGGGTTTGAATGGATTTTCATATTAAGGCTCATAGATTCTGTCAGCAATTTATTAATTGCAACAGAGGCATCATTGTTTGCCATTTTGACACCGGCTCAATTAGAGCACTATTTAGAGTTAATTAGATTATTCTGAAAGCATTTCAGAAATGAGATTTATTGTCCGAAAAGAAACAACATGAAAGTTCATCTTACAAAGGAACGGCAGTGATACTCGCAATAAAATCCCATCGCGCGCTCTTCATCTTTCTTTCTGTCTGTTTCTCTCTCTCTCTCTCACACACACACACACACACACACACACACACACACACACACACACACTGAGTGCGTCTCTTATCTTTAGTATAAATGCATGTGAAATGAATACGGCTCTTGAAAATGGAAGCTGCTTCACTTCAGTAAATCTGTCTTCAGAGATGAATGACAGTCTTATTTGATGCCTCTTCGGAGGAGTAAAAACTTCTCATTTAAGTCTTTAATGTAGAAAAAATGAATGCAACATTCTTTTTCTACGTTTTCTTTTTTCCTGTGCAGTTCATGCTAAATAATATCAGATGTTTCTTCATGATGTTATTCATATTTGCAGGTGTTTGTACCTGAAGTGTGCACATATTTTTGCTCACAAGGTAACACTTTAGTTTAGGGACCAATTCTCACTTGCTTATTAGCATGCCTATTATTAACATATTGTCTGTTTATTAGTACTTATAAAGCACATATTAAGCATGACATTATTCTACACCCCTAATCCTTCCCTGTGTAAATTCTCCTGTACTGTGTAAAATGTGAGAGTGTGTAAAGTCTGATCTTGTGGTTAAACAGTCCCTGCAGAGACGTCGTCTTCACCTCTCAATCCATTAACGGCAGCAGCTTCACCTGAAACACAGCGTTTCTCCATCTGAGTCCCGCTGCCCTCCTGGAGTTTATTCAATAATACATGAGGAGTCATGAATTATTCCTCCTGCTGGATTACAGGTTATTAGAACTAAAAGACATGCATGTTTTGCAGGGAATTAGTAATGTGTGTTTGGTTTAAAAGGGTAAAAGAGCTTGTAGTGAAAGCAGCGAGCAATCAAACTTTGATGTGAAATATTACCGCAGGTCTCTCTCTTCCTCTTTCAGCACGTAACACTCGCTCAGATCTCGTCTGGCTCGATCTGTAGAGGTTTAAAATCTTTATTACTGTTTTAAACCCTTGCACTGTACTGATACTGTTCTGCCTTTTCAAGTCATGGGTTATGAGCTATGGATAATATATATATCCATGTTCATTTAGAATATTGGCTATTTTAAAACACGTCACCAAAATATTGTACTGATAACATTCTTACATTATTTGGGATCTTTCCTTTCTTTGTGGGCTTTCCATGTTTTATATACTTCTCTAAAATATTTGCAATTAGCAATATTGTCAAAATAGGCACAGACTATATTATGCAAAACAAAGTGTAGTATGGTTTTTTAGTGTATTGGAGGGTTATGTTCACTGAAACTGACATTTTAAAGCTTAAAATGAAAACCATAAAACAACCGTTTTTGTTACTCTGACATATATATGTATATATATATATATATTGAAAAAAAAAAAAAAAAAAACATTTTAATTTTGTTATATGTACTAAAATAACTTAAACTAAAACTGAAATAAAAATTATTGATAATAATAATAAAAACAACCAACCAAACAAACTATATGGACATGAAAAAAACTACTAACAATGATTACTAATAATCTCAATGATACTAAAATAACACTATAATAACACTATATATCACAAAGTTATGAAGACATATTTTGAGATTTCTTTCAAACCTTTTGTATTTTGTGTCATTCAAACACATGGAAACATCTGAACGCTTTGTTATCAGATCAATGTCTGGATGGTGTAAAGATAAACACTGCTGCAATATTTCACGTTTGTGACAGGAGCAGCTCTTGATATGTTTGACGAACACCGATGTGATATTTGACTCTAAACTTGATGACTGAAATATCAACAAATTTCCAGGAGCTCAGCTGGTTTTGTTTCAAGGTTTTATGTTAAGTGTTGGCCCAAAACAGAACCGTATTTTTTGGGGGTTGAGAATCAGAGTTTAGTGACATATACGGTGTGTTTCTGCTCAGCATTAAAACATAAAAAAAAAAACTATTCCCTTTAGTTGCATATGAGTTCCTCATCACATCTGTGTCCACCCACTAAAGAACGAAGGGAAAAGGCTTCATCTTCATCTCTCTCAGTGTTGGTGTCGCTGGTGTGTGACGGGTGGGTGTTTTTACTGTCTGTTAGTTACTCATTAGATTTCTCTCTCTCTCTCTCTCCATCAAATAAGTGACACACTTTTTCACAGGCCCCGTTCGTCTCATCCAGAGCCACTTCTCATTTCTACACTTCTGTGTTTTTCATTTGAATTCTCACCGGCCACAAACCCAGAGGAGCCGGAGAAGTGCTCGCTGCCACCAAGAGAGGCTGTTTTACATTAAAAATGCTTTTGAGCTGAGGTAACATCATGCTTTAATAATGTACAACACCAGGCAGCATGGAGCAAAATACATTTTTAATTACTAAAGTGACTAATATCTGAGGTTCTGCTTTGAGGTTTTGGTTTCATTAAATATTCATGTGTTTTTTTTTTTCTTTCTTGGCATTCATGCATCTGAGCCCCACACCTGGAGTTCAGCGCTGCACTTTCTGCCAGAGGACGGCACATTTACACACGTACTGAACACACAACACACCTCTCAGGATCCGCGGCGTGTCACACAAGACCTGCTCCAGGATCTCAGCTGTCATTCGCTCCCAAATCTGCTCGCAATCCCCTGAAACAAGAAACCAGCTAAACACATGACAGTGACACAATATCGCGCTCTTCCTCAGGATATGATGTTGATGCTCATCAAAGTGCCATTTCAGCTTAAAATATGAATGCGTCTCACGTGAACGTCTGAAAGCGTTTGTGTTCTGATGGTTTTATTACCTTGAAAGAGAACAAAGACTCGTCTGTGAACCTGGAGCAGGTGAAGAAGATTAAAGGCGCTTAATCTCTAATTTTGGGGCGATTAGCGTAAAGTGAATTCCTGGTTTTGAAGAGGACTGGATTAGACATGGAGACTCTTACTGTAGGAGATTAGAGCTGCTCTCATTTCAGCCGAATATGAATCACAGACCTGGACGACTCAGGCCTGATCTGACTCACGGACTTCACAGAAAACCCCGAACCGCTGGAGACTGCAGCCATTCATTTTGCCTTTTCATTTAAAATATGTATGTATATATTCTTATTTATAAATGTCATGTGTAAATGGATAGCAATGCAACTTACATCATAATTACATGAAATCTTGTGATTATCACTACATGCACAAATCTTTCTTCAATACAAATTAATCCAATCCAATTTCAAACTTCTGTTTATATGAACCCTAAACATTGCCATGTGATTCATGTATTCCTTTACAAGTGCATCACATTTCTGAACAAAACTTAAGCACTTATGCAATGCATCAGTCGTCATGCTTCATTTTGTTAATGTTGATCGAATAATTTAATCTCTACAACACCTGTTTCAAATTGATCAAATTGTCATTCAGATCAGCTCAATCGAAGGTTTTAGAAGGATTTTCAGTCTGATTTATACATCAAAAAACAACCCATAAAACAAAACAATCTTTTATTCCCAGGTTTGAGGTTGATATCTAAAAAATATATATATTCCAAAACATGCCATAAATCTAAACAAGCTGTGTTCCAGGTTTGAGGTTGATATCTAAAAAAATAAAATAAAATTGGTTCCAGTAAAATTTGGTTTGGGCACGGTCCCAAATGTTTCCAGTATTCACTTCCTAGCATCATGTCCATGATTTCTTTGCACATAGCAAGTGCCAAAACCTTTACCAGGTTTTGTACCATTCCGATGTATATATATATATATAATATATATTTCTTTCCATCAAAAACAAATAAACAAACATACATAAAGTATTTATTCAATTCATTTCAGTATTTTTGTCTTGTTTTCCAGTACAAATGTCTAAACATTCTTACATCAGGATACATTTACTTGCTTAAAATGATAAAAAATAAATAAATAAATCTGCCGGCAAGAAAATCTTGTTTTCCTTTTGACCCTGTTGAGTCCTTAACATTTGCTTCTCAAGTAAATGTGTTTTGATTTAAGAACATTTAGATATTTGTACTAGAATTTTTTTTTTTTTTCTCAGAATTGAGAAAAAAAATTCTTATCAATAAAATCATAAAAAAAGTTTAACACTACCTCCACTGTTTCAAACAGGTTTATGTATATAATCATATTAAATGGATTCATTCATTGTATCGAGATCATTTCTACAGTTTCCACAGTTTCTTCCTGTATTCAAGTCAAATCAATCCGTTAACATGGGAAAGTAACTGTAAAGAGGTAAAACTGTGTTCCTCACTCGTCAGTGTGAAGATGTTTATCAGATGCAGCATCTGAATAGTTAAACTCTCGACTGTGAACATCAGAGCGTTCTTGTGATCTAACAAACATGATCTGTTACATGGATTGGATGACTTTTACATGAGAACCTCCTGAAAGTAATTCATTCATTGGATCATTATCCAATAATCAATAATTACTGTACCATCCTCTCTGTGTGGATGGACAGATTAAAAGTGTGATCTGAGCTCCATGTGAACAAATCAGGAGATTTCAAGTGAAACTTCACCCTTCTGATCCCGCTTCAGCTGAGACTCACAAAACTTTAATATCCAAACATGCAAAATTCTGATATTAATGCTGAAATAATGACTGTGTCGAATAAGGAGCCCCAATTAACTGCCATAAATAACGATGTTTTGCTTTTGAAGGCCAGTTACATGAATGCAGAGAACTCACACAAATGCCTGTAATGAGAGTGTGTACCATGTTTACGGCCGTCCTTGAACTCCAGTCAGTGTCGTGTGATTTTCATTAAAGGTGACAAGAACATAAACGAGTCAAGATGAGTTTGAGTCTTGTTTGGAGACCACCAACTTGGTTAATAAAGAGGCAGAGTGCCAGCGAATGTGCCAGCGAGCTTCTTTTAGGAGAACAGTGACGACGGATCAATGTGCCACACACACCTTTACTGTGTGTTTGCTGTGAGTTTCATCCGGGACACTCACTTGACTCTATCAGAGGTCATTAAAAAATAAATAAATAAATAAATAAAAAAATAAAAATATATATTAAATTACACTGCAAAATGTTTTATTAGTTAGTATTTCATCTTGTTTTCCCAGTGAAAAAAAAAATCTGAAAAAAAAAAAAAAAGATTATACTAATATATATATATATATATATATATATATATATATATATATATATATATATATATATATATATATATATATATATATATATATACACACACACACACAAAATAAGATTTTACAAAAAAAAAAAAAAAGTTGTTTGAGTCAAATAAATAACCTCGTTTCCCTTTAAAGTAAGTTAAATTTTATTTTTCTGATATCATTGCCAATTTTTTCCCCTCTCATTTTAAGCATAAATTAACTTAATTTTGGTATACATATTTTTTTTTAAATAATACTTAATAGTCATTTTTATTCTTAAGTAAATGTATCTTGATTTAAGAATTACGTCATTTTCTGCGGTGTGTATATATGCAAAAACAGTATTATTTATTTATTTGTATTTATTTATTTAAGAAATTAATACTTTTATTCATTAAAAATGCAATAAATTGTATTTTAATAATTGCATTTAACTATCTGAATATCACAAGTCAGTAAATTATGCTAGTGTTGGTTTTCTCCGCATGCATCATTTTTGCCTTTGCATTTTTTTGACTGTTTGCAAGGTTTACGTTAATTGTATTTACCCTGTAATTGTATTTATAATCCTTTATTATGTATTTTCTTCAGTGTGTGTAAGCTTCTCTTCAGTCTCTGCACAAACTGAAAACCCTTCAAAGAGAATAAAAAGCGGTCAAATGAAAACCAGATCTTTCCACAGGTATTTCCGTTGTTTAGCTGCAGATGTTCAGAATCATCTGTGGTTTGAGAATCAATCATGAGGAATAGCTTCCTCAAATTCATGATTGCATTTATTTACTTAGCTATTTAAAAGCTTATATTTGCTCATATATTTCATACTTACGGCAGCATGTTGTGATTAAAGAGAAATCAAGGTTTATTTACAAAAATGTTTTCTGGTAAATTAAACCATGAGCAAAACATTGGCTTGAACATGAAATGATAAAGGAATAGTTTACTCTAATATTAATAATCAGAACTAATACTTTCACTGCGTGGAGGACTAGTCACATTAGTTTTCTTCTTCATGTTTGAGAGCACACAGAATATTTTGTAAGTAGAAACCTGTTCCATTTCTCTCTGTCGCTTTTACACTTTCATGTCTTCTCTTCCGTCTGTCACCATCACAGATGGGCTGAAGTCACAAACTTCATCCAGAACAGTCCAGAATGTGTCCAGATTTACCTGACCAGACTCGCTCGAGAGAGAGTTTATAAATGTTGAGATGAAGTCACGTCCCGACACACATCCATCTGCCACCAATACAACGGCTCACATTCAACACAGACCTGTTCTGATCTGACAAACACATCCAGAAGAACGACAGTCATTGCTCAGATTTCTGCTACGTGGCAACTTTGTTTCTTTTAAAGTATAAAGTTAAAAATGAATGTGGAGAGCAGCTGAGATCATTTGTTCATATTGACATGTCTTGAGTTTTGACGGGTTTATGTGCAGATCTGAGCACAGTCTGAGACATCGTTGAGATTTTCTGGAAACATGTGAGATTACTGGTTTGTTTGTTTTTTCATCTCTCAAAGAATCGTCTGAAAAGCAGGAGACTCTTTGATCTTGATTTAATCGCATTGCTCTCTAGAAGAAATTAAATGAAGATATTAAAGATAGTAAAATCTTGTTTGAGTCCTCTCTTTCTCTGTGTGATTGTGAGTCTTGTGCTCCACATGTGCGGCGCAGGTGAAGCTCTGAGTGTTTCCTGTGATACAGAGCCGAGATTCTTCTTCAGCAGGAGTTTATGAACTTTCTGAACGACTTCACACATCACATCATAAAATAACTTTCAAAGAAATGTATAAAATAAGCTTCAAAGGTTTGCGTGTGTGTAATAATTGTGTTAATCAAGGATGCATTAAATTGATCAAAAGCGCCAGTAAAGACATTTATAATGTGACATATGATTTCTATTTCAAATAAATGCTGTTCTTTTGAACTTTCTATGCATCTGTGAATCCTGAAAAATTAAAATGTATCACAGTTTCAACAAAAATATTGTGCAGCACAACTGTTTTCAACACTGATAATAATCAGAAATGTTTCTTGAGCAGCAAATCAGCATATTAGAATGATTTCTGAAGATCATGTGACACTGAAGACTGGAGTAATGATGCTGAAAATACAGCTGCACATCACAGAAATAAATTACAGTTTAACAGAGATTCACATAGTAAACAGCTTTTTTAATTTGTAATAATATATAATATAATCAACGGTATTTTTGATCACATAAATGCAGCCTTGGTGAGCAGAAGAGACTTCTTTCAGAAACACCCCAAACATTTGTATGCTTTATTGGTGTTGTATAAGATATGTTTATATAATCCTTGCATGAGATGAATGGAAACTTATTAGGCTTCTTGTCCATGAAAGAGGCTTTGAGTACAAGACTCGACTCAGCTGGACGTAGATTAATGCATGCTGTAAAAATTGTTTTTTGATTAAACCTGTTACCTTACTTACTGTAAAGTGTTACTTTAAAATCTCTGATTTCATTTCACCGAAGCTTCATTGTGGCCTTCATCTCTGATCTATGTAGAATTTCTAATGGTCATGTTCATTAGGATCATTTGCTTGTGTTGCATCTTTCTAACACAAAATGAATAAATGTAACAGCACTAAAGATCCCTGAACACCTGAACTGAATCAATCAATCACAGACAAATTAAAAGAGTGTGAGAAACAATCTTCTGAACATGATTTCTCTCTCTCTCTTCAGGACGTCTCTGCATCTCAGAAGCAGCAGAATTCAGATCGACCGGCCCGTCATCATCATCATCATCATCATCAGAAAACCAAACTCTGCAGGTCAGTCTCAAACAGCTTGAACACACAAACACACGGACACTCGAGTCCTGACAATAGTGCTGAAGTGCCAGAAAACTGTGTGTGTGTGTGTGTGTGTGTGTGTGAGTGAGAGAGTGTTAGCTTGTGTGTGTGTGTGTGTTTCCCGTGAGGTGTTCCGGACATGCTGGCAGTCAGGCTCCGATAACACAACACACACACACAAACACCGGCATTCACTTCTTAAACACAAACATCTGCTTCCCACACAGAACAAAAACACACACACACACACACACACCGAGATCTCGTGTGGAATCTGCTTAGAGAAGCTCCATTGAGCCGCTCCAGTGTCCTTAAACGCGGCCGGACACACAGCTCAACGCTGCTTCAGAACCTGCAGCTCGTGAAACTGATTCATGAGTTTCCACAGAAACAACCTGCTGTTAATCTGACAGATTTTCTTTCGTTGAGTTTCTTGATATTGCTTGTATTGTCGCAAAACATAACTATATTCCCACATTCCAACATTCACATCCCAATCTCAACATTTACTAAAATCAAAAGTTGTGCTTGTTAACATTAGTTAATGCACTGTGAATGAATGAACTAACGACTGTATTTTTATTAACTAACACTGATAAAGATGAATAAATACACTAATAGAGTAATTATTCATCTTAGTAAATACAAAAACTGAAACGTACTTAACTTTGAGAGTATTTATTTATCTTAGTTAATGGTAATTTTGATATGTACTTAAACGTTAATTTTATATTAATTTTTATATTATTATTTAATTATTTAATGGACCTGTAGTATTTATTATCTAACATTAACAAAGATTAATAAATTCTGTAGCAAATGTATTGCTCAATGTTAGTTAATGCATTAACTATTGTTAACTAATGAATGACATGAATTCCATTAGTTAACATGGAATAACAATAAAAAATATATATATATATATATATATATATATATATCAATAAAAAATATATATATATATATATTTCTAAAGCATTTATTAATCTATATATATATATATATATTTCTAAAGCATTTATTAATCTTAGTGAATGTTAATGTCAACTTTTAGTTAATATTATAATATTACGTAATTAATTAATGGACCTAACTGACATATCAACAGTTGTATTTTTATTAAGTAACGTTAAAAAGATGAATAAGTACTGTAACAAATGTATTGCTAAATGTAATTAATGGGACTTTACTGTAGTGTTTCTTCTGTTGCAGGTCATTTTTCACATTCGTGCACTTTATGACTGTTTTACAGCTGATTTTGTGCTTCCCTGTCTGAGTGTGTGTTAGTTTGTCAGTGTGTGTGTGTGTGTGTGTTTCTGTGAAATGATCTGTCGTCTGTCTGTCAGGCGTTTGTTCTGAGACTCAGAGGTGTTTGTATGAACACACATCACACAGAGCTTTAGAGAGCTGTCTGTCTCTCTGTGTTCAGGTGAGCAGGTGAGACAGGAGTGTGTGTGTAACCCTGAGGGCCGCCGCAGGCGTGTGTGTGTGACTGCTGACAGCTGCTTCACACACACCATCACACAACCACATAATAACCAGGATTCCTCTCTCTCTCTCTCTCTCTCTCTCTCTGCCGCTGCAGTGCATAACAAATTACACTTAATAAGGTTCC